>NW_028226329.1:0-48556 GCF_052327205.1 Somniosus microcephalus | reverse complement strand
GGTTCCTGGCGCATGCTGTCCTACAGTTGAGTGTTGAGTGACTCGACGATGGACCAATCCTACGCTTCGGTGACCTGACCGGTCGACCAATCGGTGCATGTGTGGGCGGGCCTTATCCTTCTGAACCGAGGTGAGTGGCCGCCATCTTGATTTTTCACGATTTTTTCCCCCACACTTTCTGTGTTAGGGAACTAAGGTAAATATTTTAATGATGTGTTAGGGAATTAAATAACAATTTATTTGTGTTTAAAATTGTGTTTAGCAAATGCGCACGTGGTGGGCGGGGCAGTTGGCTCCTTGTTCGAGACCAGGCCTGCGTCTGACCGGAGGGGCCACTTAGTTAACCGGCAGCCGAGCCCTGCCTCCTATTCACATCTACCGTCCTTCTTGCATGGGCCTACCGAACGACTCCTACTCCCTCCTCCTCTTTTGCTGCTCTCTATTTATTTAATCTCCTCTTACTCGGCGAAAGATGAGTATAAAAAAAAAAGAAGAGGCCGCCAGTTGCGCGGCCGCCTTGATGACGGCACGCATTCGCACGGCCCCTGTTACCCCAGCAACGGGGCACGCCAGCGGTCTTGAAACCACGCATGCGCACGGCCTGCCACCCCGTGACACCAGCACGCATGAGTTTAACAAAAATGAAGAGGCCGCCAGTTGCGCAGCCGCCTTGACGCCGGCACGCATGCGCACGGCCCCCGTGACGCCAGGACACAGCCTCGGGAGATCGCGGGGGGGGGGGCGAGCCTCGGGAAATCGCGGGGGCGGGGGAGAGCCTCGGGAAATCGCGGGGGGGGGGAGAGCCTCGGGAATCGTGGGGGGGAGAGCCTCGGGAAATCGCGGGGGGGGAGAGCCTCGGGAAATCGTGGGGGGGGAGAGCCTCGGGAAATCGCGGGGGGGGAGAGCCTCGGGAAATCGCGGGGGGGAGAGCCTCGGGAAATCGCGGGGGGGGAGAGCCTCGGGAAATCGTGGGGGGGAGAGCCTCAGGAAATCGCGGGGGGGTGGGGAGAGCTTCTCTGTTCCCCCCCAGTCTCTCTCTGTTCCCCCCCGTCTCTCTCTGTTCCCCCCCCAGTCTCTCTCTGTTCCCCCCCCAGTCTCTCTCTCTTCCCCCCCCAATCTCTCTCTGCCGCCCCCCCACCCCCCCAGTCGCTCTCTCTCTCTCTTCCAACAACAACATGCCCTCGAAAAAGCCTCAGCAACGCCGGGCTCACCCCATCTAGTATACTTATAAAGCACTTACCGCCATCTTTGAATTATATACACTCATTCTTTTCAAGACTGGAACTAAAGTTAAAGTTCCCCTTCATAATTAGATTTCCCAACAAAACCTGAACTCAGCCAAGAACTGATGATATAGGAACAGGAAGAGGCCACTTAGCAAGTTCCGCCATTCAATTAAATCACGGATGGTCTGTGACCTAACTCCATATCTCGATATGGGCCTTTGCCCCATATCTCTTATTACCTTTGGTTAGAAAATATATCAATCCAAGACTTGAATTTAACAATTGAGCGAGCATCAATTGCTACTTGCGGAAGAGCATTCCTAACTTCTACCGACCTTTGTGTAATGTCTCGGCTCCGAGAGTAATGTTTCACTTTTTACACCGAACATGGTACTGCCGCGTTAGACACGTTTTCGATGTAAAGTTTGCTTTTGAAACTTTGCCGCTCCTCTGTCTCGGTGACCTGCCCGTCCGACCCGACCATCCGCATGGGCCAATCGAGTGATCTTTCTGAACCAGGAGTTCGGGAGTCTGGGCTCACTACCCCAGACCAGGCTGCGTTCAAATTACTGCCGTGAACAGACCGAGTCCCGGAGAGTGTTCAACTTCTCACTGGGACCTAACCCACTGCCTGCCGCAGTCTCTGGACTGGAAGTTTCTGGAGAATTATAACCGGCTGGGTTAGAATGAAATGTTATCCTTTGGTCGAGTGGCTTGGGAGGGAATGAAGAACTGTTCTAACTCGGGTTATTGTCTCTCTAACGCTGGGCTGGGATCCCTTTCAAGGCTTGTGATGCAAGATGTGTCTATATCCTAGAATCCTGTTAAAGCGCAGCTTCTGCTTTGGTGACCTGACAACCTGGGAGCGCCCGCCGTTTAAATCTAATGTCTGGAGTTAGTAATGGGTCTGTTTGTTGCTTGTATACCGGCTCCTAAAATCAAGCGAGCCCAAGCGAGTGGCGGGGGGTGGGGGGCGGTGCTCGGCCGCCAATGAGCAGATTGCCAGGAGTTAGAGGCCGAGGATTACCCCTCCCTCCATTCCTGGATTAACTGCTCACCCACAGTACACGAAAAGGGGGGTCTCTCTCCATAGAATTGTAGAATCATAGAAATTTATGGCGCAGAAGGAGGCCATTCGACCCATGGTGTCTGTGCTGCCTGAAAAAGAGCTATCCAGCCTAATCCCACTTTCCAGCTCTTGGCCCATAGCCCTGTAGGTTACGGCACTTCAAGTGCATATCCAAGTGCTTTTTAAATGTGATGAGGGTTTCTGCCTCTACCACCCTTTCTGGAATGAGTTCCAAACCCCCACCACACTCTGGGTGAAAAAAGTTCTCCTCAACTCCCGTCTAAACCTCCGACCAATTACTTTAAATCGATGCCCCAGGTTATTGACCTCTCTGCTCGGTGAAATAGGTGCTTCCTATCTAGGGCCCTCATGATTTTATACACCTCAATCAAGTCTCCTCTGTTATGAAGAAAACAATCCCAGCCTATCCAATCTTTCCTGACAGCTAACATTCTCCAGACCCGGCAATGTCCTCGTAAATCCCCTCTGTACCCTCTCTAGCGCAATCACGTCTTTCCTGTAATGTGATGACCAGAACTGCACGCAGTACTCTAGCTGTGACCTAACAAGCATATCCTCCCGGCTTTTATATTCTATGACAAAGTGTTCCACCTGAAACATTGACTCTGTTTCTCCTCTCCTCGATGCTGCCTGACCAGCTGAGTGTTTCCAGCACTTTCTGTTGTTATTTCAGATATCCAGCATTCGCAGTATTTTGCTATTTTATATTCTATGTCTCAGTTAATAAAGGAAAGTATCCTGTATGCCTTCATAACCACCTTATCTACCTACCTGCTCATGCACTCCAAGGTCCCTCTACTCTTCTCAATGTCCCACCATTTCTTGTGTATTCCCTTTCCTTGTTGGCTCTCCCTAAATGCATTATCTCACACTTCTCCGGATTGAATTCCATTTGACACATTCTACCCATCTTACCAGTCCATTGATATCTTCCTGCAGTCTGCAGATTTCCTCCTCACTATCATTTTTTGTATAATCTGCAAATTTATTAATCATGCCCCTTATATTGAATTTCAAATTATTGATATACACCCCAAAAAGCAAGCGACCTCGTTCTGAGCCTTGCGGAACCCCACTGTATACAGCCTTCCAGTCACAAAAACACCCGTCGACCATTACCCTTTGTTTCCTGTCACTGAGCCATTTTGGATCCAACTTGGCACTTTCCATTGGATTCCATGGGCCTTCACTTTTCTGACCAGTCTGCCATATGGGACCTGGACAAAAGCCTTGCTAAATCCATGTAGACAACAACAAACGCGATACCCTCATCTACCCTCCTTGTTACTTCCTTAAAAAATACAATCAAGTTAGTCAGACACGACCTTCCCTTAACAAATCTATGCTGACTGCCCTGGATTAATCCCTACCCTTCTATATGACAATCAATACTGTCCTTCAGAATGTTTTCCAATAATTTGCCCACATTAGTGTCAAATTATCTTCAGAATCTCACAATCTCTAGCAACTGCAAGCCATCAACAGCCTCTCCGCTATTGGAGACCTTACTGGTAAATTGAAATGGGAAGTTTACGTCACTGACACAGAAGTTCTACAGATGTTTTAGTCAACACCTCGTCACTTCTCAATTAATAATCGCCTCAAGAAGCACTTCCTTGAAACTGGGAGAGTGATGGTGGTTACTTTGCACATTCCACATTAAAGAGGACATTAAAATAATTCAATGTATTCTCTTTACTAACTGAAACCTCGGAGCAGGCCGATGCAATTCTAGTTCCTCTAATCACAGAGAGGGATGCGGTGAGAAATCTCTGCTTACAAAGCATCAACGAGTGGAGGCTGCACATTCACAACAGGTCAGGAGGATAAGATCCAGGTAACAATGCAAAGCTGTTAATATCCGCAATAGCTCCCAATGATAGGTTCAGGGACAGTAATGGCAGACACTGGCCGGGTAGGAAGTACCCAGCTGCCTACTTTACCAGGAGATGTCTGACTGCAGCAGGTTTCATTGCAAAGAGTTAAGCATCTCACCCAATCTCCACCATTAATTGTATGATATTTAACACTGACCCAACCATAAATGAGAAAATATCCACTCCACCACAATTTCCCCACCAGCCGCCTGCAGATTTACTCTCATGCTGATCTCTGTGATCTTATCCACACAGCTTTGCTCCTTTGTCAAGTGTATGGAAGGAGCCTCCCTGTGAGGAATGGAGTAAAGTACAGTCTTCAAGGGCCGGTGGAAGGGGTGGGAAGTGAGGAAGGGGATTTTAGGTCAATTGGAGGAAACTGTCTAGCCACCTTATAGTGCACGGAATGCGGCTCCGAGGACAACATATGGGAGTGACTTTAACTTTGTACGATAGTGTAAAATGGGTGATATTTAATGGTTGCCCAGTAAACCCCCGCCTGATTTCCCCTTCATAGACTTCAATGGAAAGCAAAATCGAGCGTAGTGTATCTTGGGTGGCTAATTCCACATTGCCCATTTTATACCATCGCCGTAATTTAATATTAACCCCATATGTGTTCCCATTGGGTGTGTAAAACACCCAGGGAGGGAAATCAACAACAGACCTGATGCCCTTCATGATGATGAGGAATTTCAGTCAATATAACACAATAAATCACAACTCCTGCCACATTTTAGTCGACAGACATTCTGGCCTCGATGGAATTGGATGAAATCTGAATGAGCTTTTCTGGAGGATTTGAGATATTCTAATATGGAGCAGATATTTAACAATCACGAACATGTTCAATGAGTTTTCTCCAGTTGCGCTGCCGTCCAGTGTTGGGGAAGTGCCTGTTGGTGGCGGGGTGCAGTGAGGGACAGTTCAGGATGGACCGTGAAACTGTCTGTTGGTGTGTTCCTGGTTGGCGGGGTGCAGTGAGGGACAGTTCAGGATGGACCGTGAAACTGTGTCTGTTGGTGTGCTCCAGGGTGGCGGGGTGCAGTGAGGGACAGTTCAGGATGGACCGTGAAACTGTGTCTGTTGGTGTGTTCCAGAGTGGCGGGTTGCAGTGAAGGACAGTTCAGGATGGACTGTGAAACAGTGTCTGTTGGTGTGTTCCAGGGTGGCGGGGTGCAGTGAGGGACAGTTCAGGATGGACTGTGAAACAGTGTCTGTTGGTGTGTTCCAGGGTGGCGGATTGCAGTGAGGGACAGTTCAGGATGCACTGTGAAACAGTGTCTGTTGGTGTGTTCCAGGGTGGCGGGGTGCAGTGAGGGACAGTTCAGGATGGACCGTGAAACTGTGTCTGTTGGTGTGTTCCTGGGTGGCGGGGTGCAGTGAGGAACAGTTCAGGATGGACTGTGAAACAGTGTCTGTTGGTGTGTTCCAGGGTGGCGGGGTGAAGTGAGGGACAGTTCAGGATGGACTGTGAAACAGCATCTGTTGGTGTGTTGCAGGGTGGCGGGGTGCAGTGAGGGACAGCTCAGGATGGACTGTGAAACAGTGTCTGTTGGTGTGTTCCAGGGTGGTGGATTGCAGTGAGGGACAGTTCAGGATGCACTGTGAAACAGTGTCTGTTGGTGTGTTCCAGGGTGGCGGGGTGCAGTGAGGGACAGTTCAGGATGGACCGTGAAACTGTGTCTGTTGGTGTGTTCCTGGGTGGCGGGGTGCAGTGAGGAACAGTTCAGGATGGACTGTGAAACAGTGTCTGTTGGTGTGTTCCAGGGTGGCGGGGTGCAGTGAGGGACAGTTCAGGATGGACTGTGAAACAGCGTCTGTTGGTGTGTTGCAGGGTGGCGGGTGCAGTGAGGGACAGCTCAGGATGGACTGTGAAACAGTGTCTGTTGGTGTGTTCCAGGGTGGTGGATTGCAGTGAGGGACAGTTCAGGATGGACTGTGAAACAGTGTCTGTTGGTGTGTTCCAGGGTGGCGGGGTGCAGTGAGGGATAGTTCAGGATGGACCGTGAAACTGTGTCTGTTGGTGTGTTCAAGGGCGGCAGGTGCAGTGAGGGACAGTTCAGGATGGACTGTGAAACCTAACCGTGCGCTAAGACAGAAACTCATTCGACTGTTTCCATTATTTAACTATTTTAATGGCCAGGTTCACCGGAGATTTGAACATTTTCATGAACTCCTCTCTGAATTTAGTCTGGGTCTCTCCATAAATACAGGTGTTGGTGCAGCAACTCAGGAGCTGGAGCATGTTTCTGCTTTCCTGGAGAATGAACTTTGGATCATTGAAACTCGAGATCTTAGAATCGTTCGTAATTCACACATACAGGAAATTTACAACATAGGCCACCCATAACAGGATAAAACTGCCCGAGATGGTGAAGAGTAAAACAATGGACTTTCTCCGGCTCTCCAGCTCTGGGTCACTCTGATTCTCTCCATTGCTGTGGGCCCGGAGTCTCCTGCGGGCTCTGCTGGCCGGTGGAATGTGTCTGACGGTTAGAGCATTGAGCAGTAACATCAGGACGAACGGGGCACAGGTGTTCAAAATACGGTCAATCCAGTCAAACGCTGTCCATAGAAGTTCAGTATAAAAACTTAGCTTAATGTTGCAGTACCACGGGACACCATTAATTATATACAAAGGCTCATGTAGAAAGTACCAGGGGATGTTTTTTACACAGCTCACGGCACAGGCCGCTACTATTACAATGGCAGCTGTTCTCTCGGTGCAATATTTTGTTTTCAGCTTCTGGCAACAAATGGCCACAAATCGATCTAAGGTGAAAGCGACCATCAGCCAGACAGAGCTCTCCCTGCATAGATTAGAGCGATTTTTAGGCTACAGACTTGAGTGATAGAGAGGAAAAGAACTGGAAAATAAATAACACTGATCCGGTTTAATAGCACAGCGATGATAATGACTAGGAGATCCGTCACCGCCATGGACACCAGGTACTGAGTGATACATCTGGAGAGACCGCACCTTCCTCGGGACAGGATCACAATCGTCACCAGGTTAGCTGTGGATGGAAATGAACAGGTGACTAAAACAGTGTTTTATTCGGACGTTGTCACTCGTTACCTATGGACTCAATTTGAATTTAAATAAAATTCATCATCCGACATAAGAACTGTGTGATTTTTTACTGTTACCGCCATGCAGTCGCGGATCTAACAGCCGATTTTTCAATTCCACTGAAGCATCGCCTGATCACTCACTGAGGCTCACCACTGATTTCCCTCCAGAGCGGATCTCTAAACGGAGCTTGGCCCCAACTGATCTGTTTACGAGGAAGGTGACCCTAACTGGTAGGTCGCTGACCATAGCCGGACATAGCCCTCATCAGGAACAGGATTCTAGACAGTGATCGTGCATTTGCCGGGTGGACTCAGCTCCCGGAAACAAAGAGACCAGACGAGCCAGTGACAGTGACCGGAGTGAGGGGTGGAAAGTGCACGGGGTGTTGAGCAGCACTGGCTGGCAGGAGGCCAAGAGAACCGCATTGGAAGAGCAGTGTCAGAGCCAATCGCCGGATCAAGATCCAGAGAACTTAAACCGAAAGAAGAAATGGCCACAAAAGAACAGCAAGGATTTCGGGAAATAGGCCGGATGGTAGGGTCGATGCAGCTTACTAACTAACTAAATAGCTAAATAACTAACTAACTAACTATTTGATGTTCATTAATTATTACCAACAGCTCATTGGCATGTTACGTGTCTTCAATAAATAATATCCATTAAATGCAAAATATTCCATTTATTGTTACATCCAGTTCCCAATATTATAAGTTTTTGAAATCAGCCCGCTCTGTAGGTATTTAGGGAATTGAGTATATCCGCTGGGCGGAAATGGAGCTAGTAATCCTTGTAATCACTTTAGAAATCAATTCATTATTTGATTATTAAACCAGGTCAATGTTATAGCTGTACATTAATGAGTAATGAACTACTTTCCAAAGCCCGAGCAGTGTGACGCCTCTCAGTTTTAATGGGAATACACGGAATCAGGCGCAACATTTCCGGAGTGTCTTTCAGAGACATCAAGGGGTTGGTCTCATATGAATTGAGATGGAGATTTTTGTCAAAACATCAGGAGCGCTGCCTGATCTTCAAATAGCGTCTGAGGATTCTTACGGGGCACCTGACTCAACGCAATAGGGAAACGAGGCTGTGATCTTAACATCTCATCTGATGAATAGCAGCTCTGACAATGCCGCTCACCGTCAGCAGTGCACTGGACGGTCTGCCGAGACTGGAAGTTCAAATCCCGGAGATCCAGGCTGAGAGTCTTCTCTCTGTGTATACAGATTACAGTGTAATCCTACCATCACTCTATTGTTGCAGAGGATCGTCCTAGATTGGGAATTCAAATCCCGGCGATCTACACTGACATCCTGCTGTCTTAATGCACAACTAACAATATATTTTCACCATCATTCTGTTGTTATGCAGGAGAGCCCTAGATTGGGAACTCAAATCCCGGAGATCTACATTTATAGGACATACAAATTGGCCAGAAAAGCAATAATCCTGAGGATTGGGAGCAATTTAGGATTCAACAAAGGATTACAAAGGGATTAATTAAGAAGGGGAAAATAGAATGAGAGTAAGCTTGCAGGGAACATAAAAATTGATTGTAAAAGCTTTTATAGATATGTGAAGAGAAAACGATTGCTAAAGTCAAGCGTAGGTCCCTTGCAGTCAGAATCAGGGGAATTTATAATGGGGAACAAAGAAATGGCAGACTAACTAAATACATTTTTTGGTCCTGTCTTCACAAAGGAGGACACAAATAACCTCGCAGAGATGCCGGGGAACATAGGGTCTGATGAAAGGGAAGAACTGAAAGAAATCAGTATTTGTAGGGAAATGTTGTTAGGGAAATTGATGGGATTGAAGGCCGATTAAATCCCCAGGGCCTGATAATCTACATCCTAGGTTACTTAAGGATGTGGCCCTAGAAATAATAGATGCATTGCTGATCATCTTCCAACATTCAATGGAACCTGGAACAGTACCCATGGATTGGAGGGTAGCTAATGTTACCCCACTATTCAAAAAAGGTGGTAGAGAGAAAATGGGGAATTACAGACCGGTAAGCCAGACATCGGTAGTGGGGATAATGCTAGAGTCCATTATAAAAGATGTACTTGAAAAACAGTGACAGGGTCGGACAAAGTCAACATGGATTCACAAAAGTTAAATCGTGCTTGACTAATCTACTGGAATTTTTTGAGGATGTAACTGGTAAAATAGATAAGGGAGAACCAGTGGATGTGGAGTATCTGGACTTTCAGAAGGCCTTCGATAAGGTCCCGCATAAGAGATTAGCGTGTAAAGTTAAGGAACATGGGATTGGGGGCAAGGTATTGACTTGGATAGAGAACTGGTTGGCAGACAGAAAGCAAAGAGTTGGAATAAACAGGTCTTTTTCCGAATGGCAGGCAGTGACTAGTGGGGTACTGCAGGGATCGGCCCTTGGACCCCAGCTATTCACAATATATATTAATGATCTAGACAAGGAAACTAGATGTAATGGCCCAGAAATTTGGGTCGGGGGCTTCCCGCGGGTGCAAGCCCCCGACCTACACTTACATCTCGCGCTGACATTTGAAGACTGGGCCAGCGTGGATTTCCGGTCTGTGGCCCGGTTCAGCTCCCGGCGTGCTGTGCGTGCGTGATCCAGCAGCGTATTTAGTGCGATGAGCTGGCTGGGATCATGTGAGCACTAGGCAACCAATGGGAATTTACAAAAGTCCATTCATGAGTTAGACATAAGACCTGTCAAACTCATGAAAAGTCCAGGCACCCAAAACACTACTTCAACTTTAAATAAAAGTTAAAAAAAATTCCAATAATTAAATTAACTATTAATAACTTTAAAAAACTATTTTAAACAATTATTCAAATTTCTGCCAATTTTTTTTCCAGAAATCAGGTCCAAAAATACACTTACCTTACTGTAAATTCTTTAAAAATAATAAACCTGTGGAAAATTTTTTCTAACTTTAATTATTAGACCACTTACCTTATAAAACTAATCCTTAAGTCTGCTTTTTACATTCATTAAAAGTGGAGGCCTTCACGCACAGGCAAACCTGTCGAAAAACCGAAGTTCAATGCGTAAGCACTGCCTCAAACATCGCAAGGGAACCGCCTCTGTAACCCCTTGGTTCCGAGGAGAGGAAATGCCGGTTTTCCGTGCATGCGCTGTGCATGCTGAAATCCGGCACTTCCAATGGGCCCACGCCTGAGTACCCCATTTTTACTTATGCGCTGGGACTGGAATTACTGGGCCAATATCTCCAAATTTGCAGATGACACAAAGCTGGGTGGGCGTGTGTGCTGTGAGGAGGATGTCGAGAAACTCCAGGATGATTTGGACATGTTGGGTGATTGGGCAGAAACATGGCAGATGCAATATAACGTGGATAAATGTGAGGTTGTCCTCTTTGGTGGCAAAAACAGGAGGGCAGGTTATGTAAATGGCAATAGATTAGGAGAAGGGGAAGTGCAACGAGACCTGGGTGTCCTTGTGCACCAGTCATTGAAGGTAAGCATGCAGGTGCAGCAGGCGGTTAAGAAGGCAAATGGTATGTTGGCCTTCGTTACGAGAGGGTTTGAGTACAGGAACAAGGATGTCTTGCTAAAGTTGTACAGGGCCTTGGTGAGACCACATCTTGAGTATTCTGTGCAGTTTTGGTCGCCTTATCTGAGGAAGGATGTTCTTGCCATGGCAGGAGTTCAGCGAAGATTTACCAGGCTGATACCTGGGATGGCAGGAATGACGTATGTGGAGAGATTGGGTCGATTGGGCTTGTACTTGCTGGAGTTTAGAAGAATGAGAGGTGATCTCATTGAAACTTATAATATTCTGACGGGACTGGACAGACTAGATGCAGGAAGGATGTTCCCGATTGTCGGGGAGTCCAGAACCAGGGGACACAGTCTTAGGATAAAGGATAGGCCATTTAGGACAGAAATGAGGAAGAATTTCTTCACCTAGAGAGTGGTGAACCTGTGGAATTCTCTACCACAGAAGGCAGTAGAGGCCAAATCATTAAGTATATTCAAGAAGGTGCTGGATATATTTCTTAAGGCTAAAGGGATCAAGGGGTATGGGGAGAAAGCAGGGACCGGGTACTGAAATTGGATGATCAGCCATGATCGCATTGAATGGCAGAGCAGCCTCGAGGGGCCGAATGGCCTACTCCTGCTCCTATCTTCTATGTTTCTACACCGAGATCCTGCTGTCTTAATACACAATTAAGAATGTAGCCCCACCATCACTCTATTGTTAGGGCGGGTCAGCCTGGTTTGGAAACTTAAATCCCGGAGATCTACACCGAGATCCTGCTCTCTTAATATACAACCGAAAATGTAGTCCCACCATCACTCTATTGTTATGGAGGATCGCTCGATATTGGGAACTCAAATCCCGGAGATCTAAACTGAGATATTGCTGTCTTAATAAACAACTAACAATGTATTTCCGCCATCACTATTGTTATGGAGAATCAGCTTGGATTGGAAACTCAAATTCCGGAGTTCTAGGCTGCGATTCCTCCCTCTGCATACAGGGATTGTATTTCCACCATCGCTCTACCAATTATGCTACAAATAACCTTAATATGGAGAAAGGCTCAGGTACCCGAGAGCCACCGGCACACTTGGAACTGTCCGGCTTTGCATCAGAGAAGGGAACAAAACTGGAAAAATGTTGCAATTAAGTGATAATGCGTGAATAATAGAAAACCAACACAACATTCACAATCTGAACAGTTATCCCAGTTTTCCAGGGTATATTGTGTTACATTTAAATAGTTTGCAACGTTCTGTAGTTAAAACAAGTTGAAATAATTGACGTGAAGGGACAAGAGGAAACGATTTAAACTGAGCCCAGGTTAAAGTAGGCGAGCGCTCCTTGGAACTTTTTAATGAATGGGGATAAAAGGAACATAAAAGATGTTGAGATATTAGCCTCGATAGTCTTTCTGATTCCGTTGATCACCAGCCATAAGCAGTGACCATGCCACCGAGTGGGTGATGGCGGAAACTGCGGACGGTCCCGGAACCACCGAATGAGCAGACACAGTTCAAAATGTTATTGCTGGACATGTATGGTGTGCCGTGTGTTCCGCCCTGTGACCTTCTCCGCTCCCAGTCTAATTAAAATTATCGGAGTGAAGTGAGACACAGTTCCAAGTGTTGGTGTTGGACATGGATGGTGAGCCGTGTGTTCCACCCTGTGACCTTCCCCACTCCCAGTCTAATTAAAATGATCGGAGTGAAGTGAGACACAGTTCAAAATGTTAGTGTTGGTGTTGGACATGGATGGAGAGTGATGTGTTCCGCCCTGTGACCTTCCCCACTCCTAGTCTAATTAAAATAAGCGGAGTGAAGTGAGACACAGTGTGAAGTGTTGGTGTTGGCCATGGATGGTAAGCGGTGTGTTCTGCCCTCTGTACTTCTCATTCCCAGTCTAATTAAAATGATCGGAGTGAAGTGAGACACAGTTCGAAGTGTTGGTGTTGGACATGGATGGTGGGCGGTGTGTTCTGCCCTCTGTACTTCTCACTCCCCGTCTAATAGAATGTAAACCACAAAGACTTATTTAGAATCTCATGGCAGCACTCGGCCTAAAACACAGGGGAAAATAATAATCGCATAATATTAAATATATTTGAATGTAAAGTTAAAAAAATTCTCTAAAACAGCACCTTAGACAATAAATGGGCAGTGAGCGAGCAGTATCGATTGAATCAATAGCAGAGATGGGTGGACTCTGTACCAAGGAAACACGTTACATCACCAGTTACATGGTGATAGCAGCGAGACAGCTCAAAATGATTGGTAAAATGAATCGGTGACCACAGTGACTTACCTGGGACACCAAAAGCTGCAAGGACAGGATAGTAAATGGCTAGACTGGCCCCGTCACTTCTCCATGCATTAATCCGGATTTTCTATCAGGTCGCTTCGAGTGTAGACGAGGCTATGAATGTGCTGTGTGAAATATTCGACGGTCCTGCATTTATAGTTGTTGGAAACCTCCAGTGACACAATTAGGCCCAATCACCATTTATGTTAATTACAGTTATTTGGACAAACAGATGATGTCACTTGGGTTCACTTCATTGTTTTAATAACAATGGATGGGTGTTTCATCTATGTATATATATAAAAGACCTCTTCTGTCTGTCTGTCAGTTTTTCTGTCTGTCTGTCTGTCTGTCAGTCTGTCTGTCTGTCCATTCTCTATACGTTCAAAAGTTATAGAGTGTACCGACACGCGCGTCACATCAAAAGAAAGCTTACGATTTCGGACCAGTCATAGGCGCATTTACTTTTCCGTCAGACAAAAATCGTGCCCACGGTATCCAAAAAACGTTCAAAATTCCGGTCAGTAAATGCGAAAAGTTCCGCTCATTTGCTCATTTGCATTCAGTGACACGAAGGTTGACAAATCGTGTGGTCGAATGACCTGACAGTTGACCGACGGATGACCAATCGCTGCATCACGGGGGCGGGTTCATTGCGCGTGCGGGTGGGCCATCCTACAGTTGAGTTTTGAGTGACTTGACAATTGACCAATCCTACAGTTCAGTGACCTGACGGTTGACCAATTGACGCATGTGTGGGCGGGCCTTATCATTCTGAACCGAGGTGAGTGGCCGCCATTTTGATTCGTCACGATTTTTTTCCCACACTTTCTGTATGTTAGGGAGCTAAGGAAAATAACTATTTATTTGAGTTTTAAATTGTAATTATCAACAGTAGGAAATGAAGTGATCCCCTGCCCTTCACCCGGAGGCTCGCCTACTTTGACTGTCCTTTCAAGCGGCTGTGCCAGCGCCGGGCGTGGCCAAGCAGCCCGGGAAGCCTGGGCCTTGAGTTGCGGGCCGTGCCGGGAGCCGCCGTGCACAAAATTTCCCCGCAGCATCAACAGCCCCGCCCCAGAGCCTGACCAAAACCCACCAGGTCACCGGCCGCGGCGGATCGTGCCGGGAGCTGCTGCGCACAAAACTTCCCTGCGGCGTCAACAGCCCCGCCCCAGAGCTGGACCCATAGCCACCAGGTCAACGGCCGCGGCGGGCCGTACTGGGAGCTGCCGTGCATTAAAGATCCCCGCGGCATCAACAGCCCCGCCTGAGAGTCCGACCCAAATCCATCAGGTGAGCCGCCGCGGCGGCCAAGTCTCTCTCTCACACTCCCAATCTCTCTCTCTCACACTCCCAATCTCTCCCTCCCTCACACTCCCAATCTCTCTCTCTCTCACACTCCCAATCTCTCTCTCTCTCACTCCCAGTCTCTCTCTCTCTCTCTCTCACACTCCCAATCACTCTCTCTCACACTCCCAATCTCACTCTCTCTCACATTCCCAATCTCTCTCTCTCTCACACTCCCAATCTCTCTCTCTCTCACTCTCCCAATCTCTCTCTCTCTCACACTCCCAATCTCTCTCTCTCACACTCCCAATCTCTCTCTCTCACACTCCCAATCTCTCTCTCTCACACTCCCAATCTCTCTCTCTCTCTCACACTCCAAATCTCTCTCTCTCTCACACTCCCATCTCTCTCTCTCACACTCCCAATCTCTCTCTCTCACACTCCCAATCTCTCTCTCTCTCACACTCCCAATCTCTCTCTCTCACACTCCCAATCTCTCTCTCTCTCTCACACTCACAATCTCTCTCTCACACTCCCAATCTCTCTCTCTCTCACACTCCCTATCTCTCTCTCTCCCAATCTCTCTCACACTCCCAATCTCTCTCTCTCTCACACTCCCAATCTCTCTCTCTCTGACTCCCAATCTCTCTCTCTCACACTCCCAATCTCTCTCTCTCTCACACTCCCAACCTCTCTCTCTCTCTCACACTCCCAATCTCTCTCTCTCTGACTCCCAATCTCTCTCTCTCACACTCCCAATCTCTCAGTTCAGTTCAGTTCAGTTCAGTTCAGTTCAAATGCTTTATTGGCATGAAAGTTTACAGAGAACCATATTGCCAAAGCTTACATAGCAAAAAGGTACAGTTTTCCAACATTCTGTAGGTGTCAATCGATTTGACATTTGTTGGGTATATAGAATATTACTTTTAAACAATATTAATTTTAAACAGTCTTTCTACTTCATTTGGTACGTTCAATATTAATTTTAAACAGTCTTACTTTTAAACAGTCCTCAGGTTGTGACATGTTGTTACATATTTAGCCCCAAGGTATGGTCTGTCTCCTTCTCCTAGGACTAATCTCAATTTTGACAGATCATCCAATTCCTTGAAATCTGGGGTTGTTTGGCTTAGCTTGTTGAATAATATGTTTCTTGATGTGTTGAATTTTTCGCATTTTAGGAGGAAATGCATTTCTGTTTCAACCTCGCCAGCCAGACATTGATCGCATATTCTATTCTCTCTAGGCTGCCAGTATTTCTTGTATCTGCCTTTTTCAATTTCCAGTTGGTGGTCGCTTAGTCTGTACCTGGTGAGGGTCTGTCTCTGTTTTGTGTCTCTGATGGTCGTGAGGTAGTCTGCCAGTTTATATTCTCTTTTTAGGGCCCGGTAACATTCTAATCTGCTTTGGCTTTCGGTTATTTTGTTCCAATGTTCCAGGTAGGTTTCTTTGCATTTTTTAATGATTTGGTTCACTCGGATTGGTGTTTGGACGGCTGTGTTGGTCTGGGGCTGGTCAGGGTCCGGCTGAGTATTTAGTTTCAGTAGCAGCTGACTCAGGGGACTCTTTTCTGGGTTTAGCTCTTGGGTCTGAAAGGCTTTGAAATGAAGGGTGTCTGGGGAGCTAGATTTGAGGTGATTTAGGAAGTTTAGTGCTCGTTTTTGGATGTTTATTATCAGTGGGTATCTGCCTAGTTCGGCTCTGCATGCATTTGTTGGCGTTTTTCTTTGGGTGCGAAGGATGCTTCGGCAGAATTCTGCATGTAGGGCTTCTATTGTGTGTTTTTCCCATTTAGTGTAGCTTTGGTGATTTAGCGGGCCCCATACTTCACTACCGTACAGTGCAATGGGCAGGATTATGCTGTCAAAAATTTTGAGCCAGATTTTGATTGGGATTTGGATGTTGTAGAATTTTCTTTTTATTGCATATAGGGCTCTTCGGGCTTTTTCTTTTAGTGCATTCACTGCTATGCTGAAGCTCCCTGATGCTGTTATAGTTAGACCAAGGTAGGTGTAGCTCATAGTGTGTCCTATAGTGGTATCACTGAGGGTAAACTGGTATTTGCTTTCCTGACATCTGGGTCTTTTCTGAAAAATCATGATGTTGGTTTTCTTTAGATTTACTGTTAGAGCCCAATTTTGGCAGTATTTGTCGAGTAGGTCTAGTTGTTGCTGTAATCCCTGTTCTGTGGGAGACAGCAGAACCAGGTCGTCCGCATAGAACAGGGATTTCACTTCTCCATCCAGGAGACGGAGACCTGGTGACTCGCTTTGCTCCAGCATGTCTGCTAATTCATTTATGTATATGTTGAACAGGGTCGGGCTCAAATTGCAGCCCTGCCGGACGCCTCTTCTCTGGGTGAAGAAATCGGTGCGTTTGTCTCCAATTTTGACCCCGCATTTGTTTTTCAGATACATTGATTTAATAAGGTCATAGACTTTGCCCCCTATTCCTCACTGAAGAAGTTTATAATAGAGCCCTTCGTGCCATAAAGAGTCAAAGGCTTTCTTGAAGTCGATGAAACAGGCGAATATTTTCCCATTTTTTGTTTGGTGTATATGTTTTTCAATGAGGGTGTGAAGGGTATAGATATGGTCGGCGGTGTGGTGTTTTGGAAGCAAGCCTATTTGGTTTTTTCTGAGGATATTATGTTTGTTAAGAAAATCAAGTAATCTACTATTTAGAATACTGCAGAATAGCTTCCCTAGACAACTGTTGACACAGATGCCGCGGTAGTTATTTGGGTCTGATTTGTTTCCACTTTTATATATGGGGGAGATTAGTCCTTGGCACCAGATATCGGGAAAACAGCCTGAGCGTAATATGATGTTGAATAGCTTGAGTATCGCACCCTGCATCTCCATATTGCTGAACTTGAGCATTTCATTTTTGATGTTGTCTGGGCCACAGGCTTTCTTTAGGTGGAGAGATTTTGTTTTTGTTGCCAGTTCTTTCCATGTGATTGGGGAGTCTAGAGGGTTTTGGTTGTCTTTAATTGTTGCTTCTAATGTGTGGAGTTTTTCTGTGACCTGATGTTGACTTGGGTTTGTTTCGTTTATTGGGATGTCTTTGTCGAGGTTTTCAAAATGTATTCTCCAGATGTCGCCATCTTGGATTGGTAATGCTTGCAATTGTGTTGTACTCAGGTTATTCCACATTTCCCAGAATTGTTTTGGATTGGTGGAGTTTTCTATTTCTTCGAGTATTTTGTGGGTATAGCTTTGTGTTTTGTTCCTAATGGTGTGTTTATATCTTTTGAGGGTTTCATTGTATCTAGTACGTAGGTCCGGATTGTTTGGTTGGCGATGCTTTTGGTTTGATATTTTTCTCAGGTCTTTTCTGGCATTTTTGCATTCGTGGTCAAACCATTTCTTATTTTTATTTTGTCTTTTGTGACGCTTCCTCTTCTGTTTCACAAGGTCGGCTTTTACAGCTGCCTCATGGAAGATCATATTTATATCCTCTATGGCCATGTTTACACCATCTCTGGTGATCTCGTATGGGTTTTCTTTTAATTTTGATATTTTACTTGTGAGATCAGGTGACTTTAGTGCTGTGATGAATTTTTCTCCACTGTCTGGGGCCCATCTGTATGTCTAGTTTATTTTATGGAGCTTACTGGGTTCCTTTTTTGTGTCTGTAGTTTGGGCAGAAAGTTTAAGGTACATATTTATTTGGTTATGGTCTGAGAGGGGGGATTGCTGCCTGACAGTGAATGAGTTGATATCGCAGGGGTCCAGGTCAGTGATTGTATAGTCCACCACACTAGACCCAAGAGTTGAGGAGTATGTGAGTCTCCCTAGGGAGTCCCCTCTGAACCTACCGTTAACTATGTACAGGCCTAAGGCTCAGCAGAGTTGCACTACCTCCCTACCGCTTTTATTTATTTCACGATCAAGGTTGTTCCGATTTGCGATGGCTGGTGTGACATCTAAAGTGGTCTGGCCAAACACATGGTTGTTTCCCTGTGGGTCTATGAAGTCAGGTTCACAACCGGTCCTTGCATTTAGGTCCCCACATATTATCACCTTTCCTTGGGCCTGGAAATGGCTGATTTCCATGTGGAGAGTATCAAATAACTCCTCTTCGAAATATGGCGATTCTATTGGAGGTATGTAGATCGCACATAAGTAAACATCTTTTTTTGCTATTCCTATATTTTTATCTAGTTTTAGCCATACGTGTGATTTTCCCTGTTTTACCGGTGAGATGTGTTTGTCCAGTTCTCCCTTATACCACACCAATATTCCCCCGGAGGTTCTGCCCTTGCGTGTTTTACTGTTCTTTACTGAGGGCACAATGATTTCATGGTACATTGGAGGAAAGTGGGTCGGCACGTCCTTTTGGCACCATGTTTCTGTTAACACAATTATATCAATGTCTTTTATAGCTTTTAGGAATTCAGGGTCTGTACTCTTCATCCCAAAAGTTGAGGAGCGGAGGCCCTGGATATTCCAGCAGCTTATGTGGAAAGAACGCATTTTTATAGTTCAATAAAACGAAATAAAATGGACCTATTTTGTGGGATGAGTGTGGAAACACTATTTTCTATAATGCTAAATGATGATTTAGTATAAATTTCATGAGGCATGCACATATATCTATCTAATAATAGTAATAATACTGATAAGATAACAATAATGATAATGATAAATAACAATATTAATAATTTCTCCAGCTTTCTATCAGGCTGTTCAGCATCGTCATGATCTTTCTCAGTTCTTGGTCTACAGTCTGTGGTCTAGAGGGGGGTCTTGGGTCAGGTATAAAAGCACGGTTCTGTTGTTGGTTTTGTAAAGGGGGGTGGGGGTCATTGGTGGTCCTGTTTGGGCTCCCAATGGTAGAGGGGGTGGTAGGGCTGCGTCTTTTGGCAGTGTTTATGAGGTTTCTTGCGAAGACCCACATCCGCTGTTTGAGTAGATGGATTTCGTCATAGAGGTCCCTTGTGTTGATGTTTGGATGATGGGCCAGGGAGACGCTGGGGAGGACAGAACATCTCGTGTCGATCTCCCTATTGGTGTTGTGGATTATATAGGCTGGGGTGTCCTTTCTGGGCAGTAGTGTGGAGATCACGATCCGCGCCTCGCGGAATTCCCTGCTGGCCTTTTCCGCCATCCTGCTCACCGCCCTAGCAGTGCCTTCCTGTAGGGTGCGTAGGTCGTTCGTGCCTGTGTGGATCACAATCCATTTGGGGCTTCCAAGGGATTCTTTGTTCAGGATCTTCATTGCTTGGTCTGTGTTGCTGCACCATTTTTTCAGGACTTGATGGTCTGGGAACAGCCTCTGGGGGTCCAGAAACTTTCCGTTGGAGTCAGTCAGCAGGACCGCCTGAGGGGCTGGTTTTTCAGACTGGGTAACAGTAGTCTGGGTAGGACTCGCCTGGTGGCTGGTTGTTGGCTGGGTTTCTGGGATATGTTGTGTGGCAGGAGCGGGGTTTGGGGCTTTCGGTGTGTCATCGTTTGGGGGGGTATCTGTCGGTTTTTGTGTTCCTGTGTGTAAGGACTGGGTAGCAGTAGTCTGGGCATGACTCGACTGAGGGCTGGTTGGAGCGGGGTTTGTGGCTTTCGGTGTGTCTTCGTGTGGGGTGGCATCCGGCGGGTTCTGTGTCCTTGTGTGTGTTGTTGTTGTGTCCTCAGGTTTTTGGACCTTAAGAGGTTTGTGTTGCCTGCTGAGCCTTTCTACGGTCTCCTTCGTTTTGTCCGGCGGGGTGAAGTGTATTAAAAGTTAGTGTATTGGAGTCTCTCCGGAGGTCTTGTCTGCCGCTGTGATCTGCGTGGCGACGGCAGGGGTAGTGAAGTTTCCGGCGTCGAGTCCAGCGTAGGCTGTGGCACAGGCGTGTCATCCTCGTAGATGTCGAGCGGGTCGCGGGGCCCAGGCCTGCCGTCTGCTGGGGCTGGATATCGGATCGTGGGGGGTGGTGGTAGTGGGTAGTGGGTTACTGCGGCCCCCGAGGGTGCAAGGTCTCTTATGGAGACTGTGTCCTCCCGCCCGTCCGGGTATGCGATGTAAGCATACTGGGGGTTTGCGTGGAGGAGGTCGACCCTCTCGACCAGGGGGTCCGTTTTATGGGTCCTCACGTGTCTTCTCAGTAGGACCGGCCCTGGGGACGTCAGCCATGGCGGTAGCGATGTCCCTGATGTGGACTTCCTTGGGAAGATGAACATTTTCTCATGAGGGGTGGCGTTAGTGGCAGTGCAGAGCAGTGACCGAATAGAGTGGAGCGCATCGGGGAGCACATCCTGCCAGCGGGAGGTTGGAAGGCCCCTAGACTTTAAGGCTAGCAGGACGGCCTTCCAAACTGTCGCATTCTCTCTTTCCACCTGTCCGTTCCCCCGGGGGTTGTAACTGGTGGTCCTGCTTGTGGCAATACCCCTAGTTAGCAGGTACTGACGGAGTTCGTCGCTCATAAACGATGAGCCCCGGTCGCTATGGATATAGCTGGGGAAACCGAACAGGGTGAAGAGGTTGTTCAGACATTTAATGACCGTGGCACTGGTCATGTCCGGGCAGGGAAAGGCGAACGGGAAACGGGAGTACTCATCAATAATATTGAGGAAGTACACATTGCGATCGGAGGAGGGGAGAGGCCCTTTACAATCGACGCTCAGGCGCTCGAAGGGGCGAGTGGCTTTTATCAGGTGGGCCCTGTCTGGTCTATAAAAGTGCAGTTTGCACTCAGCGCAGACTTGGCAGTTCCTGGTCACGGTCCTGACTTCCTCAATAGAGTAAGGCAGGTTGCGGGCCTTGATGAAGTGGAAGAACCTGGTGACCCCCGGGTGGCAGAGGTCATTGTGGAGGGCCCGCAGTCTATCGATCTGCGCGCTGGCGCAGGTGCCACGCGATAGCGCATCCGGGGGTTCATTTAGCTTCCCGGGCCGGTACAAGATCTCGTAGTTGTAGGTGGAAAGTTCGATTTTCCACCTCAAGATCTTGTCATTTTTGATTTTGCCCCTCTGCTTGTTGTTAAACTTAAAAGCAACTGAACGCTGGTCAGTGAGCAGGGTAAATCGTTTTCCGGCCAGGTAGTGCCTCCAATGACGCACAGCCTCCACAATCGCCTGGGCCTCCTTCTCAACAGCAGAGTGTCTGGTCTCCGGGCCTTGGAGGGTTCGTGAAAAGAAGGCCACGGGTCTCCCCGCCTGATTGAGGGTAGCGGCCAGGGCAAAGTCGGACGCATCGCTTTCCACCTGGAAGGGGATGGATTCGTCCACTGCGTGCATGGTGGCTTTGGCAATGTCCTCCTTGATACGGTGGAAGGCTAAGCGGGCCTCTGCCGTCAAGGGAAAAGAGGTGGACTTGATCAGCGGACGGGCCTTGTCCGCATAGTAGGGGACCCACTGGGCGTAATAGGAGAAAAACCCTAGGCACCTCTTCAGGGCCTTGAGGCAGTGGGGCAGTGGAAGTTCCATAAGGGGACGCATCCGGTCGGGGTCGGGGCCGATGACTCCGTGTTCCACAACACAGCCAAGGATGGCGATGCGGTTTGTGCGGAATATGCACTTCTCCTTGTTATATGTCAGGTTTAGGAGTTGGGCGGTGCGGAGATATTTTTCGAGGTTTGCGTCATGGTCCTGCAAGTCATGGCCGCAGATGGTCACATTGTCCAGATATGGGAAAGTGGCCTGCAACGCATTTTGATCTACCATCCGGTCCATCTCCCTTTGGAAGACGGAGACCCCGTTGGTGACGCCAAAGGGAACCCTAAGGAAGTGATAGAGGCGGCCGTTTGCCTCAAAGGCAGTGTACTGGCGGTCCTCAGGGCGGATGGGGAGCTGGTGGTACGCTGATTTCAGGTCAATGGTCGAGAAGACGCGGTACTGCGCGATCTGGTTGACCATATCAGCGATACGGGGGAGTGGGTAGGCGTCCAGCAGGGTGTAGCGATTTATTGTCTGGCTGTAGTCGATGACCAGGCGCTGCTTCTCGCCGGTCTTAACGACCACAACCTGGGCTCGCCAGGGGCTGGTGCTGCCCTCAATAATCCCTTCTTTCAGGAGCCGCTCCACTTCGGTTTTAATGAAAACCCTGTCCCCGGCACTGTATCGCCTGCTCTTTGTGGCGATGGGCTTACAGTCGGGGGTGAGGTTAGCAAACAGTTGGGGGGGGTGACTCTGAGTGTGGAGAGGTTGCACCTGGTGCGCGGCGGGCAGTTTGGAAGCTGCTGGCTGCGGACTGTGAGTGGGGGTAGGGGTCCACCGTACGCCATCGTAACACTTTTAAGGTGGCACTGAAAATCTAACCCCAGCAGGACGGCAGCGCAGAGGTCAGGCAGGACCAGAAGTTTAAAATGATCGTACACGGTCCCGTCTACTACGAGTGTCACCACGCAGTAGCCGCCGATGTCCGCCGACTGGGACTCGGAGGCCATAGAAATCCGCCCCCTCACACTCCCAATCTCTCTATCTCACACTTCCAATCTCTCTCTCTCTCACTCCCAGTCTCTCTCTCTCACACTCTCAATCTCTCTCTCACATTCCCAATCTCTCTCTTTCTCTCACTCCCAATCTCTCTCTCTCTCACACTCCCAATCTCTCTCTCTCTCACACTCCCAATCTCTCTCTCTCTCACACTCCCAATCTCTCTCTCTCTCACACTCCCAATCTCTCTCTCTCTCACACTCCCAATCTCTCTCTCTCTCACACTTATATTCTCTCTCTCTGTCACACTCCCAGTCTCTCTCTCTCTCACACTCCCAATCTCTCTCTCACACTCCCAATCTCTCTCTCTCACACTCCCATTCTCTCTCTCTCTCTCACACTCCCAATCTCTCTCTCTCTCTCTCACCCCCAGTCTCTCTCTCCCTCACTCCCAATCTCTCTCTCTCACACAATTCAATCTCTCTCTCTCTCACACTCCCAATCTCTCTCTCTCTCACACACCCAATCTCTCTCTCTCTCAAACTTCCAATCTCTCTCTCTCACTCCCAGTCTCTCTCCCTCAGACTTCCAATCTCTCTCTCTCTCAAACTCCCAATCTCTATCTCACACTCCCAGACTCTCTCTCACACACACCGAATCTCTCTCTCTCACACTCCCAATCTCTCTCTCTCACACCCCCAATCTCACTCTCTCTCTCTCACTCGCAATCTCTCTTTCTCACACTCCCAATCTCTCTCTCTGACACTCCCAATCTCTCTCTCACACACTCCCAATCTCTCTCTTTCACTCCCAATCACTCTCTCTCTCACACTCCCAATCTCTCTCTGCCTCATACTCCCAATCTCTCTCTCTCTCACACTCCCAGTCTCTCTCTCTCACACTCCCAATCTCTCTCTCTCACACCCCAATCTCTCTCTCTCACTCCCAGTCTCTCTCTCTCTCACTCCCAATCTCTCTCTCTCTCACACTCCCAATCTCTCTGTCGCACTCCCAATCTCTCTCTCTCACACTCCCAATCTCTCTCTCTCTCAGACACCCAATCTCTCTCTCTCACGCTCCCAATCTCTCTCTCACACACCCAATCTCTCTCTCTGACACTCCCAATTTCTGTCTCTCTCACACTCCCAATCTCACTCTCTCACACCCCCAATCTCTCTCTCTCACTCCCAGTCTCTCTCTCTCTCACTCCCAATCTCTCTCTCTCTCACACTCCCAATCTCTCTGTCGCAATCCCAATCTCTCTCTCTCTCACTCCCAATCTCTCTCTCTCTCACACACCCAATCTCTCTCTCTGACACTCCCAATCTCTGTCTCTTTCACACTCCCAATCTCTCTCTCTGACACTCCCAATCTCTCTCTCTCTCTCACACTCACAATCTCTCTCTCTCACACTCCCAATCTCTCTCTCTATCACACACACAATCTCTCTCTCTCTCACTCCCTATCTCTCCCTCTCACTCCCAGTCTCTCTCCCTCAGACTCCCAATCTCTCTCTCTCTCACACTCCCAATCTCTCTCTCACACTCCCAGTCTCTCTCTCTCACACCCCCAATCTCACTCCAATTCCAATTTCCAATTCAAATGCTTTATTGGCATGAACGTTTACAGAGAACCATATTGCCAAAGCTTACATAGCAAAAAGGTACAGTTTTCCAACATTCTGTAGGTGTCAATCGATTTGACATTTGTTGGTTACATACAATATTACTTTTAAACAATATTAATTTTAAACAGTCTTTGTACTTCATTTGGTACGTTCAATATTAATTTTAAACAGTCTTAATTTTAAACAGTACTCAGGTTGTGACATGTTGTTACATATTTGGCCCCAAGGTATGGTCTGTCTCCTTCTCCTACGACTAATCTCAATTTTGACAGGTCATCCAATTCCTTGAAATCAGGGGTTGTTTGGCTTAGCTTGTTGAATAATATGTTTCTTGATGTGTTGAATTTTTCGCATTTTAGGAGGAAATGCATCTCTGTTTCAACCTCGCCGGCCAGACATTGATCACATATTCTATTCTCTCTAGGCTGCCAGGATTTCTTGTATCTGCCTTTTTCAATTTCCAGTTGGTGGTCGCTTAGTCTGTACCTGGTGAGGGTCTGTCTCTGTTTTGTGTCTCTGATGGTCGTGAGGTAGTCTGCCAGTTTATATTCTCTTTTTAGGGCCCGGTAACATTCTAATCTGCTTTGGCTTTCAGTTATATTGTTCCAATGTTCCAGGAAGGTTTCTTTGCATTTTTTAATGATTTGGTTCACTCGGATTGGTGTTTGGACGGCTGTGTTGGTCTGGGGCTGGTCAGGATCCGGCTGAGTACTTAGTTTCAGTAGCAGCTGACTCAGGGGACTCTTTTCTGGGTTTAGCTCTTGGGTCTGAAAGGCTTTGAAATGAAGGGTGTCTGGGGAGCTAGATTTGAGGTGATTTAGGAAGTTTAGTGCTCGTTTTTGGATGTTTATTATCAGTGGGTATCTGCCTAGTTCGGCTCTGCATGCATTTGTTGGCATTTTTCTTTGGGTGCGAAGGATGCTTCGGCAGAATTCTGCATGTAGGGCTTCTATTGTGTGTTTTTCCCATTTAGTGTAGCTTTGGTGATTTAGCGGGCCCCATACTTCACTACCTTACAGTGCAATGGGCAGGATTATGCTGTCAAATATTTTGAGCCAGATTTTGATTGGGATTTGGATGTTGTAGAATTTTCTTTTTATTTCATATAGGGCTCTTCGGGATTTTTCTTTTAGTGCATTCACTGCTATGCTGAAGGGTTGGTGGAGTTTTCAATTTCTTCGAGTATTTTGTGGGTATAGTTTTGTGTTTTGTTCCTAATGGTGTGTTTATATCTTTTGAGGGTTTCATTGTATCTAGTACGTAGGTCCGGATTGTTTGGTTGGCGATGCTTTTGGTTTGATATTTTTCTCAGGTCTTTTCTGGCATTTTTGCATTCGTGGTCAAACCATTTCTTATTTTTATTTTGTCTTTTGTGACGCTTCCTCTTCTGTTTCACAAGGTCGGCTTTTACAGCTGCCTCATGGAAGATCATATTTATATCCTCTATGGCCATGTTTACACCATCTCTGGTGATCTCGTATGGGTTTTCTTTAAATTTTGATATTTTACTTGTGAGATCAGGTGACTTTAGTGCTGTGATGAATTTATCTCCACTGTCTGGGGCCCATCTGTATGTCTGGTTTATTTTATGTAGCTTACTGGGTTCCTTTTTTGTGTCTGTAGTTTGGGCAGAAAGTTTAAGGTACACATTTATTTGGTTATGGTCTGAGAGGGGGGATTGCTGCCTGACAGTGAATGCGTTGATATCGCAGGGGTCCAGGTCAGTGATTGTTTTGTCCACCACACTGGACCCAAGAGTTGAGGAGTATGTGAGTCTCCCTTGGGAGTCCCCTCTGAACCTACCGTTAACTATGTACAGGCCTGAGGCTCGGCAGAGTTGCACTACCTCCCTACCGCTTTTATTTATTTCACGATCAAGGTTGTTCCGATTTGCGATGGCTGGTGTGTCATCTAAAGGGGTCTGGCCAAACACATGGTTGTTTCCCTGTGGGACTATGAAGTCAGGCTCACAACCGGTCCTTGCATTTAGGTCCCCACATATTATCACCTTTCCTTGGGCCTGGAAATGGCTGATTTCCATGTGGGGAGTATCAAATAACTCCTCTTCGAAATATGGCGATTCTATTGGAGGTATGTAGATCGCACATAAGTAAACATCTTTTTTTGCTATTCCTATATTTTTATCTAGTTTTAGCCATACGTGTGATTTTCCCTGTTTTACCGGTGAGATGTGTTTGTCCAGTTCTCCCTTATACCACACCAATATTCCCCCGGAGGTTCTGCCCTTGCGTGTTTTAGTGTTCTTTACTGAGGGCACAATGATTTCATGGTACATTGGAGGACAGTGGGTCGGCACGTCCTTTTGGCACCATGTTTCTGTTAACACAATTATATCAATGTCTTTTATAGCTTTTAGGAATTCAGGGTCTGTACTCTTCATCCCAAAAGTTGAGTAGCGGAGGCCCTGGATATTCCAGCAGCTTATGTGGAAAGAACGCATTTATATAGTTCAATAAAACGAAATAAAATGGACCTATTTTGTGGGATGAGTGTGGAAACACTATTTTCTATAATGCTAAATGATGATTTAGTATAAATTTCATGAGGCATGCACATATATCTATCTAATAATAGTAATAATACTGATAAGATAACAATAATGATAATGATAAATAACTATATTAAAAATTTCTCCGGCTTTCTATCAGGCTGTTCAGCATCGTCATGATCTTTCTCAGTTCTTGGTCTACAGTCTGTGGTCTAGAGGGGGGTCTTGGGTCAAGTATAAAAGCACGGTTCTGTTGTTGGTTTTGTAAAGGGGGGTGGGGGACATTGGTGGTCCTGTTTGGGCTCCCAATGGTAGAGGGGGTGGGAGGGCTGCGTCTTTTGGCAGTGTTTATGAGGTTTCTTGCGAAGACCCACATCCGCTGTTTGAGTAGATTTATTTCGTCATAGAGATCCCTTGTGTTGATGTTTGGATGATGGGCCAGGGAGACGTTGGGGAGGACAGAACATCTCGTGTCGATCTCCCGGTTGGTGTTGTGGATTATATAGGCTGGGGTGTCCTTTCTGGGCAGTAGTGTGGAGATCACGATCCGCGCCTCGGGGAATTCCCTGCTGGCCTTTTCCGCCATCCTGCTCACCGCCCTAGCAGTGCCTTCCTGTCGGGTGCGTAGGTCGTTCGTGCCTGTGTGGATCACAATCCATTTGGGGCTTCCAAGGGATTCTTTGTTCAGGATCTTCATTGCTTGGTCTGTGTTGCTGCACCATTTTTTCAGGACTTGATGGTCTGGGAACAGCCTCTGGGGGTCCAGAAACTTTCCGTTGGAGTCGGTCAGCAGGATCGCCTGAGGGGCTGGTTTTTCAGACTGGGTAACAGTAGTCTGGGTAGGACTCGGCTGGTGGCTGGTTGTTGGCTGGGTTTCTGGGATATGTTGTGTGGCAGGAGCGGGGTTTGGGGCTTTCGGTGTGTCATCGTTTGGGGGGGTATCTGTCGGTTTTTGTGTTCCTGTGTGTGAGGACTGGGTAGCAGTAGTCTGGGCATGACTCGACTGAGGGCTGGTTGGAGCGGGGTTTGTGGCATTCGGTGTGTCTTCATGTGGGGTGGCATCCGACGGGTTCTGTGTCCTTGTGTGTTTTTGTGTCCTCAGGTTTTTGGTCCTTAAGAGGTTTGTGTTGCCTGCTGAGCCTTTCTACGGTCTCCTTCGTTTTGTTTTGTTGAGTACGGAGTTCTTTGATCTCATTTCTTTGCTCGTCTATGGTCTTTCTCAGTTTGTGGATGGTGGACTCGTGTTCCGTTTTTAGCTGTTTGAATTCCTCCTTCAAATTCTTGGCCAGTGTTTCTCTGTATTCGTTGAAATCAAGTTCTAGTTTGGCCAGATTCTCTTTCATCATTTTGTTTTCGTTGAGAGGTGTGGGGGGGGTGGAGATGGACAGGGAGGTGTTTTCCTCTGCTGGTCTCTCTTCTTCTTCCTCCACTTGGCTCTCATCATCCTCTGTTCGACTCTCTTTTGTTTCCTGTCCATTGGTCCTCTTTGTGTCTGCCTTAGTTTTCAACTGGGGGAATTCCTTTTCGAAGGAGTCCAGATTTTCCACATTCCCCTGTATCATGATCTTTCTATTTTTGTTGTAGTAGCTTATGGTTAGCAGGGGGTCATCTTTATCTAGGTTTCCATCTTTACATATTTTCAGTCTGCCTCCACTGCCAATACCTTCACTGGAGACGTATGTGTAGTGTTTTTGTAAAGTCTCCTTCCAGGAGGTGACGTATTCGGTGTAGAATATGAGGTTGTTCTTCAGCTTAGTCCCTTTGTGTGTGGTATAGTCAACGTAGAGGATCTCTGGGTTATTTTTTAGTGTTCTCTCGCGGTCTCTCACACTCCCAATCTCTCTCTCTCACGCTCCCAATCTCTCTCTCTCTCACTCCCAGTCTCTCTCTCTCACACTCCCAATCTCTCTCTCTCACACCCCCAATCTCTCTCTTTCTCACTCCCAGTCTCTCTCTCTCACACTCCCAACCTCTAACTCACTCACACTCCCAATCTCTCTCTCTCACGCTCCCAATCTCTCTCTCTCTCACTCCCAGTCTCTCTCTCTCACACTCCCAATCTCTCTCTCTCACACCCCCAATCTCTCTCTCTCTCACTCCCAGTCTCTCTCTCTCTCACTCCCAATCTCTCTCTCTCTCACACTCCCAATCTCTCTCTCTCTCACACTCCCAATCTCTCTCTCACACAACCAATCTCTCTCCCTGACACCCCCAATCTCTCTCTCTCTCACTCCCAGTCTCTCTCTCTCTCACTCCCAATCTCTCTCTCTCTCACACTCCCAATCTCTCTCTCTCTCACACTCCCAATCTCTCTCTCACACACCCAATCTCTCTCCCTGACACTCCCAATCTCTCTCTCTCTCACACTCCCATTCTCTCTCTCTCTCTCACACTCCCAATCTCTCTCTCTCTCTCACACTCCCAGTCTCTCTCTCTCACACCCCCAATCTCACTCTCTCTCTCACACTCCCAACCTTTAACTCACTCACACTCCCAATCTCTCTCTCTCACGCTCCCAATCTCTCTCTCTCTCACTCCCAGTCTCTCTCTCTCACACTCCCAATCTCTCTCTCTCACACCCGCAATCTCTCTCTCTCTCACTCCCAGTCTCTCTCTCTCTCACTCCCAATCTCTCTCTCTCTCACACTCCCAATCTCTCTCTCTCTCACTCCCAATCTCTCTCTCACACACCCAATCTCTCTCCCTGACACCCCCAATCTCTCTCTCTCTCACTCCCAGTCTCTCTCTCTCTCTCTCCCAATCTCTCTCTCTCTCACACTCCCAATCTCTCTCTCTCTCACACTCCCAATCTCTCTCTCACACACCCAATCTCTCTCCCTGACACTCCCAATCTCTCTCTCTCTCACACTCCCATTCTCTCTCTCTCTCTAACACTCCCAATCTCTCTCTCTCTCTCACACTCCCAGTCTCTCTCTCTCACACTCCCAATCTCGCTCTCTCACACTCCCAATCTCTCTCTCTCTCTCACACTCCCAGTCTCTCTCTCTCACACCCCCAATCTCACTCTCTCTCTCACACTCCCAACCTCTAACTCACTCACACTCCCAATCTCTCTCTCTCACACCCCCAATCTCTCTCTCTCTCACTCCCAGTCTCTCTCTCTCTCACTCCCAATCTCTCTCTCTCTCACACTCCCAATCTCTCCCTCTCTCACACTCCCAATCTCTCTCTCTGACACTCCCAATCTCTCTCTCTCACTCACACTCACAATCTCTCTCTCTCACACTCCCAGTCTCTCTCTCTCACACTCCCAATCTCTCTCTCTCACTCCCAATCTCTCTCTCTCTCTCACTCCCAATCTCTCTGTCTCTCACACTCCCAATCTCTCTCGCTCACACTCCCAATCTCTCTCTCTCTCATACTCCCAATCTCTCTCTCTCTCACACTCCCAATCTCTCTCTCTCTCATACTCCCAATCTCTCTCTCTCTCACACTCCCATTCTCTCTCTCTCACACTCAAAATCTCTCTCTCCACACTCCCAAGCACTCTCTCTCTCACACTCCCAATCTCTCTCTCTGACACTCCCAATCTCTCTCTCTCTCTCACTCTCACAATCTCTCTCTCTCACACTCCCAGTCTCTCTCTCTCACACTCCCAATCTCTCTCTCTCACTCCCAATCTCTCTCTCTCTCACACTCCCAATCACTCTGTCTCTCACACTCCCAATCTCTCTCTCTCACACTCCCAATCTCTCTCTCTCTCATACTCCCAATCTCTCTCTCTCTCACACTCCCAACCTCTCTCTCTCTCACACTCCCAATCTCTCTCTCACACACCCAATCTCTCTCCCTGACACTCCCAATCTCTCTCTCTCTCACACTCCCATTCTCTCTCTCTCTCTCACACTCCCAATCTCTCTCTCTCTCTCACACTCCCAGTCTCTCTCTCTCACACCCCCAATCTCACTCTCTCTCTCACACTCCCAACCTTTAACTCACTCACACTCCCAATCTCTCTCTCTCACGCTCCCAATCTCTCTCTCTCTCACTCCCAATCTCTCTCTCTCTCACTCCCAGTCTCTCTCTCTCTCACTCCCAATCTCTCTCTCTCTCACACTCCCAATCTCTCTCTCTCTCACACTCCCAATCTCTCTCTCACACACCCAATCTCTCTCCCTGACACCCCCAATCTCTCTCTCTCTCACTCCCAGTCTCTCTCTCTCTCACTCCCAATCTCTCTCTCTCTCACACTCCCAATCTCTCTCTCTCTCACACTCCCAATCTCTCTCTCACACACCCAATCTCTCTCCCTGACACTCCCAATCTCTCTCTCTCTCACACTCCCATTCTCTCTCTCTCTCTCACACTCCCAATCTCTCTCTCTCTCTCACACTCCCAATCTCTCTCTCACACACCCAATCTCTCTCCCTGACACTCCCAATCTCTCTCTCTCTCACACTCCTATTCTCTCTCTCTCTCTCACACTCCCAATCTCTCTCTCTCTCTCACACTCCCAGTCTCTCTCTCTCACACTCCCAATCTCGCTCTCTCACACCCCCAATCTCTCTCTCTCTCACCCCCAATCTCTCTCTCCCTCACTCCCAATCTCTCTCTCTCACACAATTCAATCTCTCTCTCTCTCACACTCCCAATCTCTCTCTCTCTCACACACCCAATCTCTCTCTCTCTCAAACTCCCAATCTCTCTCTCTCACTCCCAGTCTCTCTCCCTCAGACTTCCAATCTCTCTCTCTCTCACACTCCCAATCTCTCTCTCACAATCCCAGACTCTCTCTCTCACACACCGAATCTCTCTCTCTCACACTCCCAATCTCTCTCTCTCACACCCCCAATCTCTCTCTCTCTCTCACTCGCAATCTCTCTCTCTCACACTCCCAATCTCTCTCTCTGACACTCCCAAACTCTCTCTCACACACTCCCAATCTCTCTCTCTCACTCCCAATCACTCTCTCTCTCACACTCCCAATCTCTCTCTCCCTCTCACTCCCAGTCTCTCTCTCTCTCTCACACTCCCAATCTCTCTCTCTCACACCCCCAATCTCGCTCTCTCACTCCCAGTCTCTCTCTCTCTCACTCCCAATCTCTCTCTCTCTCACACTCCCAATCTCTCTGTCGCACTCCCAATCTCTCTCTCTCACACTCCCAATCTCTCTCTTTCTCAGACACCCAATCTCTCTCTCTCTCACGCTCCCAATCCCTCTCTCACACACCCAATCTCTCTCTCTGACACTCCCAATCTCTGTCTCTCTCACACTCCCAATCTCTCTCTCTCACACCCCCAATCTCTCTCTCTCACTCCCAGTCTCTCTCTCTCTCACTCGCAATCTCTCTCTCTCTCACACTCCCAATCTCTCTGTCGCACTCCCAATCTCTCTCTCTCACACTCCCAATCTCTCTCTCTCTCAGACACCCAATCTCTCTCTCTCTCACGCTCCCAATCTCTCTCTCACACACCCAAACTCTCTCTCTGACACTCCCAATCTCTGTCTCTCTCACACTCCCAATCTCTCTCTCTGACACTCCCAATCTCTCTCTCTCTCTCACACTCACAATCTCTCTCTCTCACACTCCCAATCTCTCTCTCTATCACACACACAATCTCTCTCTCTCTCACTCCCAATCTCTCCCTCTCACTCCCAGTCTCTCTCCCTCAGACTCCCAATCACTCTCTCTCTCACACTCCCAATCTCTCTCTCAGACTCCCAGTCTCTCTCTCTCACACCCCCAATCTCACTCTCTCTCTCACACTCCCAACCTCTAACTCACTCACACTCCCAATCTCTCTCTCTCACGCTCCCAATCTCTCTCTCTCTCACTCCCAGTCTCTCTCCCTCACACTCTCAATCTCTCTCTCTCACACCCCCAATCTCTCTCTCTCTCACTCCCAGTCTCTCTCTCTCTCACTTCCAATCTCTCTCTCTCTCACACTCCCAATCTCTCTCTCTCTCACACTCCCAATCTCTCTCTCACACACCCAATCTCTCTCCCTGACACTCCCAATCTCTCTCTCTCTCACACTCCCAATCTTTCTCTCTGACACTCCCTATCTCTCTCTGTCTCACACTCCCAACCTCTCTCTCTCACACTCCCAATCTCTCCCTCTCATACTCCAAATCTCTCTCTCTCTCTCACACTCCCAATCACTAACTCTCTCACACTCCCAATCTCCCTCTCTCACACACGCAATCTCTCTCTCTCCCACACCCCTAATCTCTTTCTCTCACACCCCCAATCTCACTCTCTCTCTCACACTCCCAACGTCTCTCTCTCTCACTCCCAGTCTCTCTCTCTCTCACTCCCAATCTCTCTCTCTCTCACACTCCCAATCTCTCTGTCACACTCCCAATCTCTCTCTCTCACACTCCCAATCTCTCTCTCTCTCAGACACCCAATCTCTCTCTCTCTCACGCTCCCAATCTCTCTCTCACACACCCAATCTCTCTCTCTGACACTCCCAATCTCTGGCTCTCTCACACTCCCAATCTCTCTCTCTTACACTCCCAATCTCTCTCTCTCTCTCATATTCACAATCTCTCTCTCTCTCACTCCCAATCTCTCTCTCTATCACACACACACTCTCTCTCTCTCTCACTCCCAATCTCTCCCTCTCACTCCCAGTTTCTCTCCCTCAGACTCCCAATCTCTCTCTCTCTCACACCCAATCTCTCTCTCACAATCCCAGTCGCTCTCTCTCACACCCCCAATCTCACTCTCTCTCTCACACTCCCAATCTCTAACTCACTCACACTCCCAATCTCTCTCTCTCACGCTCCCAATCTCTCTCTCTCTCACTCCCAGTCTCTCTCTCTCACACTCCCAATCTCTCTCTCTCACACCCACAATCTCTCTCTCTCTCACTCCCAGTCTCTCTCCCTCTCACTCCCAATCTCTCTCTCTCTCACACTCCCAATCTCTCTCTCTCACACACTCCCAATCTCTCTCTCACACACCCAATCTCTCTCCCTGACACTCCCAATCTCTCTCTCTCACACTCCCAATCTCTCTCTCACACACTCAATCTCTCTCTCTGACACTCCCAATCTCTCTCTCTCTCACACTGCCAATCTCTCTCTCTGACACTCCCAATCACTCTCTCTCTCTCACACTCCCAATCTCTCTCTCTCACACTCCCAATCTCTCTCTCACAAACCCAATCTCTCTCTCTCTCACACTCCCAATCACTAACTCACTCACACTCCCAATCTCTCTCTCTCAAACTCCCAATCTCTTTCTCTCTCACTCCCAGTCTCTCTCTCTCACACTCCCAATCTCTCTCTCACACTCCCAATCTCTCTCTCTCTCACTCCCAATCTCTCACTCTCTCACACTCCCAATCTCTCTCTCTCTCACACTCCCAATCTCTACTTCTCACTCTCCCAATCACTCTCTCTCTCACACTCCCAATCTCTCTCTCTCTCACACTCCCAGTCTCTCTCTCTCTCACAATCCCAGTCTCTCTCTCTCTCACACTTCCAATCTCTCTCTCTCTCACACTCCCAATCTCTCTCTCTCTCACAATCCCAATCTCTCTCTCTGACACTCCCAATGTCTCTCTCTCTCACACTCCCAATCTCTCTCTCTCTCACACTCCCAATCACTCTGTCTCTCATACTCCCAATCTCTCTCTCTCACACTCCCAATCTCTCTCTCTCTCATACTCCCAATCTCTCTCTCTCTCACACTCCCAATCTCTCTCTCTCTCACACTCCCAATCTCTCTCTCTCACACTCCCAATCTCTCTCTCTCTCATACTCCCAATCTCTCTCTCTCTCTCACTCCCCGTCTCTCTCTCTCACACTCCCAATCTCTCTCTCTCACTCCCAATCTCTCTCTCTCACACTCCCAATCTCTCTCTCACTCCCAGTATCTCTCTCTCTCACACCCCCAATCTCACTCTCTCTCTCTCACTCGCAATCTCTCTCTCTGACACTCCCAATCGCTCTCTCTCTCACACTCCCAATCTCTCTCTCTGACACTCCCAATCTCTCTTTCTCTCACACTCCCATTCTCTCTCTCTCTCACTCAAAATCTCTCTCTCCACACTCCCAAACACTCTCTCTCTCACACTCCCAATCTCTCTCTCTGACACTCCCAATCTCTCTCTCTCACTCACACTCACAATCTCTCTCTCTCACACTCCCAGTCTCTCTCTCTCACACTCCCAATCTCTCTCTCTCACTCCCAATCTCTCTCTCTCTCTCACTCCCAATCTCTCTGTCTCTCACACTCCCAATCTTTCTCGCTCACACTCCCAATCTCTCTCTCTCTCATACTCCCAATCTCTCTCTCTCTCACACTCCCAATCTCTCTCTCTCTCATACTCCCAATCTCTCTCTCTCTCACACTCCCATTCTCTCTCTCTCACACTCAAAATCTCTCTCTCCACACTCCCAAGCACTCTCTCTCTCACTCCCAATCTCTCTCTCTGACACTCCCAATCTCTCTCTCTCTCTCACACTCACAATCTCTCTCTCTCACACTCCCAGTCTCTCTCTCTCACACTCCCAATCTCTCTCTCTCACTCCCAATCTCTCTCTCTCTCACACTCCCAATCACTCTGTCTCTCACACTCCCAATCTCTCTCTCTCACACTCCCAATCTCTCTCTCTCTCATACTCCCAATCTCTCTCTCTCCCACACTCCCAACCTCTCTCTCTCTCACACTCCCAATCTCTCTCTCTCACACTCCCAATCTCTCTCTCTCTCATACTTCCAATCTCTCTCTCTCTCTCACTCCCCGTCTCTCTCTCTCACTCTCCAAATCTCTCTCTCTCACTCCCAATCTTTCTCTCTCTCACACTCCCAATCAATTCAATTCAATTCAATTCAATTCAAATGCTTTATTGGCATGAAAGTTTACAGAGAACCATATTGCCAAAGCTTACATTGCAAAAAGGTACAGTTTTCTAACATTCTGTAGGTGTCAATCGATTTGACATTTGTTGGGTACATACAATATTACTTTGAAACAATATTAATTTTAAACAGTCTTTGTACTTCATTTGGTACGTTCAATATTAATTTTAAACAGTCTTAATTTTAAACAGTCCTCAGGTTGTGACATGTTGTTACATATTTGGCCCCAAGGTATGGTCTGTCTCCTTCTCCTAGGACTAATCTCAATTTTGACAGGTCATCCAATTCCTTGAAATCTGGGGTTGTTTGGCTTAGCTTGTTGAATAATATGTTTCTTGATGTGTTGAATTTTTCGCATTTTAGGAGGAAATGCATTTCTGTTTCAACCTCGCCAGCCAGACATTGATCGCATATTCTATTCTCTCTAGGCTGCCAGGATTTCTTGTATCTGCCTTTTCAATTTCCAGTTGGTGGTCGCTTAGTCTGTACCTGGTGAGGGTCTGTCTCTGTTTTGTGTCTCTGATGGTCGTGAGGTAGTCTGCCAGTTTATATTCTCTTTTTAGGGCCCGGTAACATTCTAATCTGCTTTGGCTTTCGGTTATTTTGTTCCAATGTTTCTCTCTCTCACTCCCAGTCTCTCTCTCTCTCACTCCCAATCTCTCTCTCTCTCACACTCCCACTCTCTCTATCTCTCACACTCCCAATCTCTCTCTCACACACCCAATCTCTCTCCCTGACACTCCCAATCTCTCTCTCTCTCACACTCCCAATCTTTCTCTCTGACACTCCCTATCTCACTCTCTCTCTCACACTCCCAACCTCTCTCTCTCACACTCCCAATCTCTCTCTCTCACACTCCAAATCTCTCTCTCTCTCACACTCCCAATCAGTAACTCACTCACACTCCCAATCTCTCTCTCTCACAAACACAATCTCTCTCTCTCTCACACTCCCAATCTCTCTCTCTCACACCCCCAATCTCACTCTCTCTCACACTCCCAATCTCTAACTCTCTCACAATCCCAATCTCTCTCTCTCACACTCCCAATCTCTCTCTCTCTCACTCCCAGTCTCTCTCTCTCTCACTCCAAATCTCTCTCTCTCACACCCCCAATCTCTCTCTCTCTCACTCCCAGTCTCTGTCTCTCTCACTCCCAATCTCTCACTCTCTCTCACACTCCCAATCTCTCTGTCACACTCCCAATCTCTCTTTCTCACACTCCCAATCTCTCTCTCGCTCACACACCCAATCTCTATCTCTCTCACACTGCCAATCTCTCTCTCACACACCCAATCTCTCTCTCTGACACTCCCAATCTCTCTCTCTCTCACACTGCCAATCTCTCTCTCTGACACTCCCAATCTCTCTCTCTCCCTCACACTCCCAATCTCTCTCTCTCACACTCCCAATCTCTCTCTCTCACAAACCCAATCTCTCTCTCTCTCACACTCCCAATCACTAACTCACTCACACTCCCAATCTCTCTCTCTCACACTCCCAATCTCTTTCTCTCTCGCTCCCAGTCTCTCTCTCTCACACTCCCAATCTCTCTCTCACACTCCCAATCTCTCTCTCTCTCACTCCCAATATCTCTCTCTCTCACACTCCCAATCTCTCTCTCTCTCACACTCCCAATCTCTACTTCTCACACTCCCAATCACTCTCTCTCTCACACTCCCAGTCTATCTCTCTCACACACTCCCAATCTCGCTCTCTCTCACACTTCCAATCTCTCTCTCTCTCACACTCCCAATCTCTCTCTCTCTCACACTCCCAATCTCTCTCTCTCTCACACTCCCAATCACTCTGTCTCTCACACTCCCAATCTCTCTCTCTCACACTCCCAATCGCTCTCGCTCTCATACTCCCAATCTCTCTCTCTCTCACACTCCCAATCTCTCTCTCTGTCACACTCCCAATCTCTCTCTATCACACTCCCAATCTCTCTCTCTCTCATACTCCCAATCTCTCTCTCTCTCTCACTCCCCGTCTCTCTCTCTCACACTCCCAATCTCTCTCTCTCACTCCCATTCTCTCTCTCTCTCACACTCCCAATCTTTCTCTCACTCCCAGTCTCTCTCTCTCAGACCCCCAATCTCACTCTCTCTCTCTCACTCGCATTCTCTCTCTCTGACACTCCCACTCTCTCTCTCTCACACTCCCAATCTCGCTCTCTCTGACACTCCCAATCTCTCTCTCTCTCTCACACTCCCAATCTCTCTCTCTCACTCCCAATCTCTCTCTCTCTCACTCCCAATCTCTCTCTCTCACACTCCCAATCTCTCTCTCCCTCATACTCCCAATCTCTCTCTCTCACACACTCCCAATCTCTCTCTCTCACACTCCCAATCTCTCTCTCTCTCACTCCCAGTCTCTCACTCTCACACCCCCAATCTCTCTCTCTCACAATCCCAATCACTCTCTCTCACACCCCCAATCTCACTCTCTCACACTCCCAACCTCTCTCTCTCTCACACTCCCAATCTCTCTCTCTGACACTCCCAATCTCTCTCTCTCTCACACTCCCATTCTCTCTCTCTCACACTCCCAATCTCTCTCTCTCACACTTCCAATCTCTCACTCTCTCACACTACTATGCTCTCTCTCTCTCACACTCCCAGTCTCTCTCTCTCTCACACTCCCAATGTCTCTCTCTCACACTCCCAATCTCTCTCCCTCACACTCCCATTCTCTCTCTCTATCACACTCCCAATCTCTCTCTGTCTCTCACACTCCCAATCTCTCTCCCTCTCACTCCCAGTCTCTCTCTCTGTCTCACTCCCAGTCTCTCTCTCTCACACTCCCAATCTCTCTCTCACACTCCCAATCTCTCTCTCTCACTCCCAATCTCTCTCTCTCTCACACTCCCAATCTCTCTGTCTCTCACACTCCCAATCTCTACTTCTCACACTCCCAATCAATCTCTCTCTCACACTCCCAGTCTCTCTCTCTCTCACACTCCCAGTCTCTCTCTCTCTCAGACTCCCAGTCTCTCTCTCTCACACACTCCCAGTCTCTCTCTCTCACACACTCCCAATCTCTCTCTCTCACAGTCACAATCTCTCTCTCTCTCACACTCCCAATCTCTATCTCTCTCACACTCCCAATCTCTCTCTCTCTCTCACACTCCCAATGTCTCTCTCTCTCACACTCCCAATCTCTCTCTCTCTCACACTCCCAATCACTCTGTCTCTCACACTCCCAATCTCTCTCTCTCACACTCCCAATCTCTCTCTCTCTCATACTCCCAATCTCTCTCTCTCTCACTCTCCCAATCTCTCTCTCTCTCACACTACCAATCTCTGTCTCTCACACTCGCAATCTCTGTCTCTCTCATTCTCCCAATCTCTCTCTCTCTCTCACTCCCCGTCTCTCTCTCTCACACTCCCAATCTCTCTCTCTCACACTCCCAATCTCTCTCTCTCTCATACTTCCAATCTCTCTCTCTCTCACACTCCCAATCTCTCTCTCTCTCACACTCCCAATCTCTCTCTCTCTCACTCCCAATCTCTCTCTCTCACACTCCCAATCTCTCTCTCTCACACTCCCAATATCTCTCTCACACTCCCAATCTCTCTCTCTCTCACACTACTATTCTCTCTCTCTCTCTCACTCCCCGTCTCTCTCTCTCACACACCCAATCTCTCTCTCTCCACTCCCAGTCTCTCTCTCTCTCACACTCCCAAACTCTCTCTCTCTCACTCCCAATCTATCTCTCTCACACTCCCAAACTCTCTCTCTCTCACACTCCCAATCTCTCTCTCTCACACTCCCAAACTCTCTCCATCTCACAATACTATTCTCTCTCTATCTCACACTCCCAGTCTCTCTCTCTCTCACACTCCCAATGTCTCCCTCTCACACTCCCAATCTCTCTATCTCACACTCCCATTCTCTCTCTCTCTCTCACACTCCCAATCTCTCTCTTTCTCTCACACTCCCAGTCTCTCTCTCTCACACTCCCAATCTCTCTCTCTCACCCCCCCCAATCTCTCTCCCTCTCACCCCCAGACTCTCTCTCTCTCACTCCCAATCTCTCTCTCTCACACCCTCCCAATCTCTCTCTCTCACACACCCAATCTCTCTCTCTCTCACACTCCCAATCTTTCTCTCACACTCCCAGTCTCTCACTCTCACACCCCCAATCTCTCTCTCTCACAATCCCAATCTCTCTCTCTCACACCCCCAATCTCACTCTCTCACACTCCCAACCTCTCTCTCTCTCACACTCCCAATCTCTCTCTCTGACACTCCCAATCTCTCTCTCTCTCACACTCCCGTTCTCTCTCTCTCACACTCCCAATCTCTCTCTCTCACACTTCCAATCTCTCTCTCTCTCACACTACTATGCTCTCTCTCTCTCACACTCCCAGTCTCTCTCTCACACTCCCAATGTATCTCTCTCACACTCCCAATCTCTCTCTCTCACACTCCCATTCTCTCTCTCTCTCACACTCCCAATCTCACTCTGTCTCTCACACTCCCAATCTCTCTCACTCTTACTCCCAGTCTCTCTCTCTCTCACACTCCCAGTCTCCCTCTCTCACACTCCCTATCTCTCTCTCTCACACCCCCAATCTCTCTCTCTCTCACTCCCAATCTCTCTCTCTCACTCCCAATCTCTCTCTCTCTCACACTCCCAATGTATCTCTCTCAGACTCCCAATCTCTCTCTCTCTCTCACACTCCCAACCTCTTTCTCTCTCTCACACTCCCAATCTCTCTTGCTCTCACTCCCAGTCTCTCTCTCTCTCACACTCCCAGTCTCTCTCTCTCTCACACTCCCAATCTCTCTGTCACACTCCCAATCTCTCTCTCTCACATTCCAAATCTCTCTCTCTCTCACACAACCAATCTCTCTCTCTCTCACACTCCCAATCTCTCTCTCTCACTCCCAGTCTCTCTCCCTCACACTCCCAATCCCTCTCTCTCTCACACTCCCAATCTCTCTCTCACACTCCCAGTCTCTCTCTCTCACACTCCCAATCTCTCTCTCTCACACTCCCAATCTGTCTCTCTCACACCCCCAATCTCTCTCTCTCTCTCTCACTCCCAATCTCTCTCTCTCTCACACACCCTATCTCTCTCTCTGACACTCCCAATCTCTCTCTCTCTCACACTCCCAATCTCTCTCTCTGACACTCCCAATCTCTCTCTCTCTCACACTCCCAATCTCTCTCTCTCACTCCCAGTCTCTCTCCCTCACACTCCCAATCCCTCTCTCTCTCACACTCCCAATCTCTCTCTCACACTCCCAGCCTCTCTCTCTCACACTCCCAATCTCTCTCTCTCACACTCCCAATCTGTCTCTCTCACACCCCCAATCTCTCTCTCTCACTCTCTCACTCCCAATCTCTCTCTCTCTCACACACCCTATCTCTCTCTCTGACACTCCCAATCTCTCTCTCTCAGAGACTCCCAATCTCTCTCTCTGACACTCCCAAACTCTCTCTCACTCTCACACTCCCAATCTCACTCTCTCATGCTCCCAATCTCTCTCTCACACTCCCAAACTCTCTCTCTCACACTCCCAATCTCTAAATCACTCACACTCCCAATCTCTCTCTCTCACACTCCCAATCTCTCTCTCTCTCACTCCCAGTCTCTCTGCCTCACACTCCCAATCTCTCTCTCACACTCCCAATCTCTCTCTCTCTCTCACTCCCAATCTCTTTCTCCCACACTCCCAATCTCTCTCTCTCTCACACTCCCAATCTCTCTCTCTCACACTCCCAATCTCTCTCTCTCTCACACACCCAATCTCTCTCTCTCTCACACTCCCAATCTCTCTCTCTCTCACACTCCCAATCTCTCTCTCTAACACTCCCAATCTCTCTCTCTCACACTCCCAATCTCTCTCTCTCACTCTCCCAATCTCTCTCACTCACACAGCCAATCTCTCTCTCTCTCTCACTCCCAATCACTAACTCACTCACACTCCCAATCTCTCTCTCTCACTCCCAGTCTCTCTCTCTCACACTCCCAATCTCTCTCTCACACTCCCAATCTCTCTCTCTCTCACTCCCAATCTCTCTCTCTCTCACACTCCCAATCTCTCTCTCTCACACTCCCAATCTCTACTTCTCACACTCCCAATCAATCTCTCTCTCACACTCCCAGTCTCTCTCTCTCTCGCACTCCCAGTCTCTCTCTTTCTCACACTCCCAGTCTCTCTCTCTCACACACTCCCAGTCTCTCTCTCTCACACACTCCCAATCTCTCTCTCTCACACTCCCAATCTCTCTCTCTCTCACACTCCCAATCTCTATCTCTCTCACACTCCCAATCTCTCTCTCTCTCACACACTCCAATGTCTCTCTCTCTCACACTCCCAATCTCTCTCTCTCTCACACTCCCAATCACTCTGTCTCTCACACTCCCAATCTCTCTCTCTCACACTCCCAATCTCTCTCTCTCTCATACTCCCAATCTCTCTCTCTCTCACACTCCCAATCTCTCTCTCTCTCACAGTACCAATCTCTGTCTCTCACACTCGCAATCTCTGTCTCTCTCATTCTCCCAGTCTCTCTCTCTCTCTCACTCCCCGTCTCTCTCTCTCACACTCCCAATCTCTCTCTCTCTCATACTTCCAATCTCTCTCTCTCTCACACTCCCAATCTCTCTCTCTCTCACACTCCCAATCTTTCTCTCACACTCCCAGTCTCTCACTCTCACACCCCCAATCTCTCTCTCTCACAATCCCAATCTCTCTCTCTCACACCCCCAATCTCACTCTCTCACACTCCCAACCTCTCTCTCTCTCACACTCCCAATCTCTCTCTCTGACACTCCCAATCTCTCTCTCTCACACTCCCATTCTCTCTCTCTCACACTCCCAATCTCTCTCTCTCACACTTCCAATCTCTCTCTCTCTCACACTACTATGCTCTCTCTCTCACACTCCCAGTCTCTCTCTCTCTCACACTCCCAATGTCTCTCTCTCACACTCCCAATCTCTCTCCCTCACACTCCCATTCTCTCTCTCTATCACACTCCCAATCTCTCTCTGTCTCTCACACTCCCAATCTCTCTCCCTCTCACTCCCAGTCTCTCTCTCTCTCTCACTCCCAGTCTCTCTCTCTCACACTCCCAATCTCTCTCTCACACTCCCAATCTCGCTCTCTCACTCCCAATCTCTCTCTCTCTCACACTCCCAATCTCTCTGTCTCTCACACTCCCAATCTCTACTTCTCACACTCCCAATCAATCTCTCTCTCACACTCCCAGTCTCTCTCTCTCTCACACTCCCAGTCTCTCTCTCTCTCAGACTCCCAGTCTCTCTCTCTCACACACTCCCAGTCTCTCTCTCTCACACACTCCCAATCTCTCTCTCTCACAGTCCCAATCTCTCTCTCTCTCACACTCCCAATCTCAATCTCTCTCACACTCCCAATCTCTCTCTCTCTCTCACAATCCCAATCTCTCTCTCTCTCATACTCCCAATCTCTCTCTCTCTCACTCTCCCAATCTCTCTCTCTCTCACACTACCAATCTCTGTCTCTCATACTCGCAATCTCTGTCTCTCTCATTCTCCCAAACTCTCTCTCTCTCTCACTCCCCGTCTCTCTCTCTCACACTCCCAATCTCTCTCTCTCACACTCCCAATCTCTCTCTCTCTCATACTTCCAATCTCGCTCTCTCTCACGCTCCCAATCTCTCTCTCTCTCACACTCCCAATCTCTCTCTCTCTCACTCCAATCTCTCTCTCTCACACTCCCAATCTCTCTCTCTCACACTCCCAATATCTCTCTCACACTCCCAATCTCTCTCTCTCTCACACTACTATTCTCTCTCTCTCCCTCACTCCCCGTCTCCCTCTATCACACACCCAATCTCTCTCTCTCACTCCCAGTCTCTCTCTCTCTCACACTCCCAATCTCTCTCTCTCACTCCCAATCTATCTCTCTCACACTCCCAACTCTCTCTCTCTCACATTCCAATCTCTCTCTCTCACACTCCCAAACTCTCTCCATCTCACAATACTATTCTCTCTCTATCTCACACTCCCAGTCTCTCTCTCTCTCACACTCCCAATGTCTCCCTCTCACACTCCCAATCTCTCTATCTCACACTCCCATTCTCTCTCTCTCTCTCACACTCCCAATCTCTCTCTTTCTCTCACACTCCCAGTCTCTCTCTCTCACACTCCCAATCTCTCTCTCTCACCCCCCCAATCTCTCTCCCTCTCACCCCCCAGACTCTCTCTCTCTCACTCCCAATCTCTCTCTCTCACACCCTCCCAATCTCTCTCTCTCACACACCCAATCTCTCTCTCTCTCACACTCCCAATCTTTCTCTCACACTCCCAGTCTCTCACTCTCACACCCCCAATCTCTCTCTCTCACAATCCCAATCTCTCTCTCTCACACCCCCAATCTCACTCTCTCACACTCCCAACCTCTCTCTCTCACACCCCCAATCTCACTCTCTCACACTCCCAACCTCTCTCTCTCTCACACTCCCAATCTCTCTCTCTGACACTCCCAATCTCTCTCTCTCACACTCCCATTCTCTCTCTCTCACACTCCCAATCTCTCTCTCTCACACTTCCAATCTCTCTCTCTCTCACACTACTATGCTCTCTCTCTCTCACACTCCCAGTCTCTCTCTCTCTCACACTCCCAATGTCTCTCTCACACACTCCCAATCTCTCTCCCTCACACTCCCATTCTCTCTCTCTATCACACTCCCAATCTCTCTCTGTCTCTCACACTCCCACTCTCTCTCCCTCTCACTCCCAGTCGCTCTCTCTCTCTCACTCCCAGTCTCTCTCTCTCAAACTCCCAATCTCTCTCTCACACTCCCAATCTCTCTCTCTCACTCCCAATCTCTCTCTCTCTCACACTCCCAATCTCTCTGTCTCTCACACTCCCAATCTCTACTTCTCACACTCCCAATCAATCTCTCTCTCACACTTCCAATCTCTCTCTCTCTCACACTCCCAATCTCTCTCTCTCTCACACTCCCAATCTCTCTCTCTCTCTCACACTCCCAATGTCTCTCTCTCTCACACTCCCAATCTCTCTCTCTCTCACACTCCCAATCACTCTGTCTCTCACACTCCCAATCTCTCTCTCTCACACTCCCAATCGCTCTCGCTCTCATACTCCCAATCTCTCTCTCTCTCACACTCGCAATCTCTCTCTCTGTCACACTCCCAATCTCTCTCTATCACACTCCCAATCTCTCTCTCTCTCATACTCCCAATCTCTCTCTCTCTCTCACTCCCCGTCTCTCTCTCTCACACTCCCAATCTCTCTCTCTCACTCCCATTCTCTCTCTCTCTCACACTCCCAATCTTTCTCTCACTCCCAGTCTCTCTCTCTCAGACCCCCAATCTCACTCTCTCTCTCTCACTCGCATTCTCTCTCTCTGACACTCCCACTCTCTCTCTCTCACACTCCCAATCTCGCTCTCTCTGACACTCCCAATCTCTCTCTCTCTCTCACACTCCCAATCTCTCTTTCTCACTCCCAATCTCTCTCTCTCTCACTCCCAATCTCTCTCTCTCACTCTCCCAATCTCTCTCTCCCTCATACTCCCAGTCTCTCTCTCTCTCACACTCCCAATGTCTCTCTCTCACACTCCCAATCTCTCTCCCTCACACTCCCATTCTCTCTCTCTATCACACTCCCAATCTCTCTCTGTCTCTCACACTCCCAATCTCTCTCCCTCTCACTCCCAGTCTCTCTCTCTGTCTCACTCCCAGTCTCTCTCTCTCACACTCCCAATCTCTCTCTCACACTCCCAATCTCTCTCTCTCACTCCCAATCTCTCTCTCTCTCACACTCCCAATCTCTCTGTCTCTCACACTCCCAATCTCTACTTCTCACACTCCCAATCAATCTCTCTCTCACACTCCCAGTCTCTCTCTCTCTCACACTCCCAGTCTCTCTCTCTCTCAGACTCCCAGTCTCTCTCTCTCACACACTCCCAGTCTCTCTCTCTCACACACTCCCAATCTCTCTCTCTCACAGTCACAATCTCTCTCTCTCTCACACTCCCAATCTCTATCTCTCTCACACTCCCAATCTCTCTCTCTCTCTCACACTCCCAATGTCTCTCTCTCTCACACTCCCAATCTCTCTCTCTCTCACACTCCCAATCACTCTGTCTCTCACACTCCCAATCTCTCTCTCTCACACTCCCAATCTCTCTCTCTCTCATACTCCCAATCTCTCTCTCTCTCACTCTCCCAATCTCTCTCTCTCTCACACTACCAATCTCTGTCTCTCACACTCGCAATCTCTGTCTCTCTCATTCTCCCAATCTCTCTCTCTCTCTCACTCCCCGTCTCTGTCTCTCACACTCCCAATCTCTCTCTCTCACACTCCCAATCTCTCTCTCTCTCATACTTCCAATCTCTCTCTCTCTCACACTCCCAATCTCTCTCTCTCTCACACTCCCAATCTCTCTCTCTCTCACTCCCAATCTCTCTCTCTCACACTCCCAATCTCTCTCTCTCACACTCCCAATATCTCTCTCACACTCCCAATCTCTCTCTCTCTCACACTACTATTCTCTCTCTCTCTCTCACTCCCCGTCTCTCTCTCTCACACACCCAATCTCTCTCTCTCACTCCCAGTCTCTCTCTCTCTCACACTCCCAATCTCTCTCTCTCTCACTCCCAATCTATCTCTCTCACACTCCCAAACTCTCTCTCTCTCACACTCCCAATCTCTCTCTCTCACACTCCCAAACTCTCTCCATCTCACAATACTATTCTCTCTCTATCTCACACTCCCAGTCTCTCTCTCTCTCACACTCCCAATGTCTCCCTCTCACACTCCCAATCTCTCTATCTCACACTCCCATTCTCTCTCTCTCTCTCACACTCCCAATCTCTCTCTTTCTCTCACACTCCCAGTCTCTCTCTCTCACACTCCCAATCTCTCTCTCTCACCCCCCCCAATCTCTCTCCCTCTCACCCCCAGACTCTCTCTCTCTCACTCCCAATCTCTCTCTCTCACACCCTCCCAATCTCTCTCTCTCACACACCCAATCTCTCTCTCTCTCACACTCCCAATCTTTCTCTCACACTCCCAGTCTCTCACTCTCACACCCCCATCTCTCTCTCTCACAATCCCAATCTCTCTCTCTCACACCCCCAATCTCACTCTCTCACACTCCCAACCTCTCTCTCTCTCACACTCCCAATCTCTCTCTCTGACACTCCCAATCTCTCCCTCTCTCACACTCCCGTTCTCTCTCTCTCACACTCCCAATCTCTCTCTCTCACACTTCCAATCTCTCTCTCTCTCACACTACTATGCTCTCTCTCTCTCACACTCCCAGTCTCTCTCTCACACTCCCAATGTATCTCTCTCACACTCCCAATCTCTCTCTCTCACACTCCCATTCTCTCTCTCTCTCACACTCCCAATCTCACTCTGTCTCTCACACTCCCAATCTCTCTCACTCTTACTCCCAGTCTCTCTCTCTCTCACACTCCCAGTCTCCCTCTCTCACACTCCCTATCTCTCTCTCTCACACCCCCAATCTCTCTCTCTCTCACTCCCAATCTCTCTCTCTCACTCCCAATCTCTCTCTCTCTCACACTCCCAATGTATCTCTCTCAGACTCCCAATCTCTCTCTCTCTCTCACACTCCCAACCTCTTTCTCTCTCTCACACTCCCAATCTCTCTTGCTCTCACTCCCAGTCTCTCTCTCTCTCACACTCCCAGTCTCTCTCTCTCTCACACTCCCAATCTCTCTGTCACACTCCCAATCTCTCTCTCTCACATTCCAAATCTCTCTCTCTCTCACACAACCAATCTCTCTCTCTCTCACACTCCCAATCTCTCTCTCTCACTCCCAGTCTCTCTCCCTCACACTCCCAATCCCTCTCTCTCTCACACTTCCAATCTCTCTCTCACACTCCCAGTCTCTCTCTCTCACACTCCCAATCTCTCTCTCTCACACTTCCAATCTCTCTCTCTCTCACACTACTATGCTCTCTCTCTCTCACACTCCCAGTCTCTCTCTCACACTCCCAATGTATCTCTCTCACACTCCCAATCTCTCTCTCTCACACTCCCATTCTCTCTCTCTCTCACACTCCCAATCTCACTCTGTCTCTCACACTCCCAATCTCTCTCACTCTTACTCCCAGTCTCTCTCTCTCTCACACTCCCAGTCTCCCTCTCTCACACTCCCTATCTCTCTCTCTCACACCCCCAATCTCTCTCTCTCTCACTCCCAATCTCTCTCTCTCACTCCCAATCTCTCTCTCTCTCACACTCCCAATGTATCTCTCTCAGACTCCCAATCTCTCTCTCTCTCTCACACTCCCAACCTCTTTCTCTCTCTCACACTCCCAATCTCTCTTGCTCTCACTCCCAGTCTCTCTCTCTCTCACACTCCCAGTCTCTCTCTCTCTCACACTCCCAATCTCTCTGTCACACTCCCAATCTCTCTCTCTCACATTCCAAATCTCTCTCTCTCTCACACAACCAATCTCTCTCTCTCTCACACTCCCAATCTCTCTCTCTCACTCCCAGTCTCTCTCCCTCACACTCCCAATCCCTCTCTCTCTCACACTTCCAATCTCTCTCTCACACTCCCAGTCTCTCTCTCTCACACTCCCAATCTCTCTCTCTCACACTCCCAATCTGTCTCTCTCACACCCCCAATCTCTCTCTCTCTCTCTCACTCCCAATCTCTCTCTCTCTCACACACCCTATCTCTCTCTCTGACACTCCCAATCTCTCTCTCTCTCACACTCCCAATCTCTCTCTCTGACACTCCCAATCTCTCTCTCTCTCACACTCCCAATCTCTCTCTCTCACTCCCAGTCTCTCTCCCTCACACTCCCAATCCCTCTCTCTCTCACACTCCCAATCTCTCTCTCACACTCCCAGCCA
>NW_028226328.1:0-48588 GCF_052327205.1 Somniosus microcephalus | reverse complement strand
ACCCAGTGTTTGTGCTCAGTATATGAAGCAGTGTGACCCAGTGTTTGTGCTCAGTATATGGGCAGTGTGACCCAGTGTTTGTGCTCAGTATATGGGCAGTGGGACCAATATTTGTGCTCAGTATATGAGCAGTTTGACCCAGTGTTTGTGCTCAGTATATGAGCAGTGTGACCCAGTGTTTGTGCTCTGTATATGGGTAGTGTGACCCAGTGTTTGTGCTCAGTATATGGGCTGTGTGACCCAGTGTTTGTGCTCAGTATATGAGCAGTGTAACCCAGTGTTTGTGCTCTGTATATGAGCAGTGTGACCCAGTGTTTGTGCTCTGTATATGAGCAGTGTGACCCAGTGATTGTGCTCAGTGTATGGGCAGTGTGACCCAGTGTTTGTGCTCAGTGTATGGGCAGTGTGACCCAGTGTTTGTGCTCAGTATATGGCAGTGTGACCCAGTGTTTTTGCTCAGTATATGAGCAGTGTGACCCAGTGTTTGTGCTAAGTGTATGGGCAGTGTGACCCAGTGTTTGTGCTCTGTATATGAGCGGTGTGACCCAGTGTTTGTGCTCTGCATATGGGCAGTGTGACCCAGTGATTGTGCTCAGTGTATGGGCAGTGTGACCCAGTGTTTGTGCTCAGTATATGGGCTGTGTGACCCAGTGTTTGTGCTCAGTATATGGCAGTGTGACCCAGTGTTTTGCTCAGTATATGAGCAGTGTGACCCAGTGTTTGTGCTCAGTGTATGGGCAGTGCGACCCAGTGTTTGTGCTCAGTATATGAGCAGTGTGACCCAGTGTTTGTGCTCAGTATATGGGCAGTGTGAGCCAGTTTTTGCGCTCAGTATATGGGCAGTGTGACCCAGTGTTTGTGCTCAGTATATGGGTAGTGTGACCCAGTGTTTGTGCTCAGTATATGAGCAGTGTGACCCAGTGTTTGTGCTCAGTATATGAGCAGTGTGTCCCAGTGCTTGTGCTCAGTATATGAGCAGTGTGACCCAGTGTTTGTGCTCAGTATATGAGCAGTGTGACCCAGGGTTTGTGCTCAGTATATGGGCAGTGTGACCCAGTGTTTGTTCTCAGTATATGAGCAGTGTGACCAGTGTTTGTGCTCAGTATATGAGCAGTGTGACCCAGTGTTTGTGCTCAGTATATGGGCAGTGTGCCCCAGTGTTTGTGCTCAGTATATGAGCAATGTGACCCAGCGTATGTGCTAAGTATATGGGCAGTGTGACCCAGTGTTTGTGCTCAGTATATGGGCAGTGTGACCCAGTGTTTGTGCTCAGTATATGAGCAGTGTGACCCAGTGTTTGTGCTCAGTATATGGGCAGTGTGACCCAGTGTTTGTGCTCAGTATATGGGCAGTGTGACCCAGTATTTCTGCTCAGTATATGAGAAGTTTGACCCAGTTTTTGTGCTCAGTATATGAGCAGTGTGACCCAGTGTTTGTGCTCAGTATATGGGCAGTGTGACCCAGTGTTTGTGCTCAGTATATGGGCAGTGTGACCCAGTATTTGTGCTCAGTATATGAGCAGTTTGACCCAGTGTTTGTGCTCTGTATATGGGCAGTGTGACCCAGTGTTTGTGCTCAGTATATGGGCAGTGTGACCCAGTGTTTGTGCTCAGTATATGAGCAGTGTGACCCAGTGTTTGTGCTCAGTATATGGGCAGTGTGACCCAGTGTTTGTGCTCAGTATATGGGCAGTGGGACCCAATATTTGTGCTCAGTATATGAGCAGTTTGACCCAGTGTTTGTGCTCAGTATATGAGCAGTGTGACCCAGTGTTTGTGCTCTGTATATGGGTAGTGTGACCCAGTGTTTGTGCTCAGTATATGGGCAGTGTGACCCAGTGTTTGTGCTCAGTATATGAGCAGTGTAACCCAGTGTTTGTGCTCTGTATATGAGCAGTGTGACCCAGTGTTTGTGCTCTGTATATGAGCAGTGTGACCCAGTGATTGTGCTCAGTGTATGGGCAGTGTGACCCAGTGTTTGTGCTCAATGTATGGGCAGTGTGACCCAGTGTTTGTGCTCAGTATATGGCAGTGTGACCCAGTGTTTTTGCTCAGTATATGAGCAGTGTGACCCAGTGTTTGTGCTAAGTGTATGGGCAGTGTGACCCAGTGTTTGTGCTCTGTATATGAGCAGTGTGACCCAGTGTTTGTGCTCTGCATATGGGCAGTGTGACCCAGTGATTGTGCTCAGTGTATGGGCAGTGTGACCCAGTGTTTGTGCTCAGTATATGGGCTGTGTGACCCAGTGTTTGTGCTCAGTATATGGCAGTGTGACCCAGTGTTTTTGCTCAGTATATGAGCAGTGTGACCCAGTGTTTGTGCTCAGTGTATGGGCAGTGCGACCCAGTGTTTGTGCTCAGTATATGAGCAGTGTGACCCAGTGTTTGTGCTCAGTATATGGGCAGTGTGAGCCAGTTTTTGCGCTCAGTATATGGGCAGTGTGACCCAGTGTTTGTGCTCAGTATATGGGTAGTGTGACCCAGTGTTTGTGCTCAGTATATGAGCAGTGTGACCCAGTGTTTGTGCTCAGTATATGAGCAGTGTGTCCCAGTGCTTGTGCTCAGTATATGAGCAGTGTGACCCAGTGTTTGTGCTCAGTATATGAGCAGTGTGACCCAGGGTTTGTGCTCAGTATATGGGCAGTGTGACCCAGTGTTTGTTCTCAGTATATGAGCAGTGTGACCAGTGTTTGTGCTCAGTATATGAGCAGTGTGACCCAGTGTTTGTGCTCAGTATATGGGCAGTGTGCCCCAGTGTTTGTGCTCAGTATATGAGCAATGTGACCCAGCGTTTGTGCTAAGTATATGGGCAGTGTGACCCAGTGTTTGTGCTCAGTATATGGGCAGTGTGACCCAGTGTTTATGCTCAGTATATGGGCAGTGTGACCAAGTGTTTCTGCTCAGTATATTAGCAGTGTGACCCAGTATTTGTGCTGAGTATATGGGCAGTGTGACCCAGTGTTTGTGCTCAGTATATGGGCAGTGTGACCCAGTGTTTGTGCTCTGTATATGAGCAGTGGGACCCAGAGTTTGTGCTCAGTATATGAACAGTGTGACCCAGTGTTTGTGCTCAGTATATGAGCAGTGTGACCCAGTGTTTGTGCTCAGTATATGAGCTGTGTGACCCAGTGTTTGTGCTCAGTATATGGGCAGTGTGACCCAGTGTTTGTGCTCTGTATATGAGCAGTGTGACCCAGAGTTTGTGCTCAGTATATGAGCAGTGTGATCCAGTGTTTGTGCTCAGTATATGGGCAGTGTGACCCAGTGTTTGTGTTCAGTATATGAGCAGTGTGACCCAGTGTTTGTGCTCAGTATATGAGCAGTGTGACGCTGTTTTTGTGCTCTGTATATGAGCAGTGTGACCCAGAGTTTGTGCTCAGTATATGAGCAGTGTGACCCAGTGTTTGTGCTAAGTGTATGGGCAGTGTGACCCAGTGTTTGTGCTCTTTATATGAGCAGTGTGACCCAGTGTTTGTGCTCAGTATATGGGCAGTGTGACCCAGTGTTTGTGCTCAGTATATGAGCAGTGTGACCCAGTGTTTGTGCTCAGTATATGAGCAGTGTGACGCTGTGTTTGTGCTCTGTATATGAGCAGTGTAACCCAGAGTTTGCGCTCAGTATATGAGCAGTGTGTCCCAGTGTTTGTGCACTGTATATGAACAGTGTGACCCAGTGTTTGTGCTCAGTATATGAGCAGTGTGACCCAGTGTTTGTGCTCAGTATATGGGCAGTGTGACCCAGTGTTCGTGCTCAGTATATGGGCAGTGTGACCCAGTGTTTGTGCTCTGTATATGGGCAGTGTGAACCAGTGTTTATGCTCAGTATATGGGCAGAGGGACCCAGTGTTTGTGCTCAGTATATGGGAAGTGTGGCCCAGTGTTTGTGCTCAGTATATGAGCAGTGTGTCCCAGTGTTTGTGCTCAGTATATGAGCAGTGTTTGTGCTCAGTATATGAACAGTGTGACCCAGTGTTTGTGCTCAGTATATGAGCGGTGTGTCCCAGTGTTTGTGCTCAGTATATGGGCAGTGTGACCCAGTGTTTGTGCTCAGTATATGGGCAGTGTGACCCAGTGTTTGTGCTCTGTATATGAGCAGTGTGACCCAGTGTTTGTGCTCAGTATATGGGCAGTGTGACCCAGTGTTTGTGCTCTGTATGTGGGCAGTGTGACCCAGTATCTGTGCTCTGTATATGAGCAGTTTGACCCAGTGTTTGTGCTCAGTATATGAGCAGTGTGACCCAGTGTTTGTGCTCAGTATATGAGCAGTGTGACCCAGTGTTTGTGCTCAGTGTATGGGCAGTGTGACCCAGTGTTTGTGCTCAGTATATGGGCAGTGTGACCCAGTGTTTGTGCTCAGTATATGAGCAGTGTGACCCAGTGTTTGTGCTCAGTATATGAGCAGCGTGACCCAGTGTTTGTGCTCAGTATATGAGCAGTGTGACCCAGTATTTGTGCTCAGTGTATGGGCAGTGTGACTCAGTGTTTGTGATCAGTATATGAGCAGCGTGGCCCAGTGTTTGTGCTCAGTATATGAGCAGTGTGTCCCAGTGTTTGTGCTCAGTGTATGGGCAGTGTGACCCAGTGTTTGTGCTCTGTATATGGGCAGTGTGAGCAGTGTTTGTGCTCAGTATATGAGCAGTGTGACCCAGTGTTTGTGCTCAGTATATGGGCAGTGTGACCCAGTGTTTGTGCTCAGTATATGAGCAGTGTGACCCAGTGTTTGTGCTCAGTATATGAGCAGTGTGACCCAGTGTTTGTGCTCAGTATATGGGCAGTGTGACCCAGTGTTTGTGCTCAGTATATGGACAGTGTGACCCAGTGTTTGTGCTCAGTAAATGAGCAGTGTGACCCAGTGTTTGTGCTCAGTATATGAGCAGTGTGATGCTGTGTTTGTGCTCTGTATATGAGCAGTGTGACCCAGAGTTTGTGCTCAGTATATGAGCAGTGTGACCCAGTGTTTGTGCTCAGTAAATGAGCAGTGTGACCCAGTGTTTGTGCTCAGTATATGAGCAGTGTGACCCAGTGTTTGTGCTCAGTATATGAGCAGTGTGACCCAGTGTTTGTGCTCAGTATATGGGCAGTGTGACCCAGTGTTTGTGCTCAGTATAGGAGCAGTGTGACCCAGTGTTTGTGCTCAGTATATGGGCAGTGTGACCCAGTGTTTGTGCTCAGTATATGAGCAGTGTGACCCAGTGTTTGTGCTCAGTATATGAGCAGTGTGACCCAGTGTTTGTGCTCAGTATATGGGCAGTGTGACCCAGTGTTTGTGCTCAGTATATGGGCAGTGTGCCCCAGTGTTTGTGCTCTGTATATGGGCAGTGTGACCCAGTGTTTGTGCTCAGTATATGGCATTGTGACCCAGTGTTTGTGCTCAGTATATGAGCAGTGTGACCCAGTGTTTGTGCTCAGTGTATGGGCTGTGTGACCCAGTGTTTGTGCTCAGTATATGAGCAGTGTGACCCAGTGTTTGTGCTCAGTGTATGGGCAGTGAGACCCAGTGTTTGTGCTCAGTGTATGGGCAGTGTGACCCAGTGTTTGTGCTCAGTATATGAGCAGTGTGACCCAGTGTTTGTGCTCAGTATATGAGCAGTGTGACCCAGTGTTTGTGCTCAGTATATGGGCAGTGTGACCCAGTGTTTGTGCTCAGTATATGAGCAGTGTGACCCAGTGTTTGTGCTCAGTGTATGGGCAGTGAGACCCAGTGTTTGTGCTCAGTGTATGGGCAGTGTGACCCAGTGTTTGTGCTCAGTAAATGAGCAGTGTGACCCAGTGTTTGTGCTCAGTATATGAGCAGTGTGACCCAGTGTTTGTGCTCAGTGTATGGGCAGTGTGACCCAGTGCTTGTGCTCAGTATATGAGCAGCGTGGCCCAGTGTTTTTGCTCAGTATATGAGCAGTGTGACCCAGTGTTTTTGCTCAGTATATGAGCAGTGTGACCCAGTGTTTGTGCTCAGTGTATGGGCAGTGTGACCCAGTGTTTGTGCTCAGTATATGGGCAGTGTGACCCAGTGTTTGTGCTCAGTATATGGGCAGTGTGACCCAGTGTTTGTGCTCAGTATATGGGCAGTGTGACCCAGTGTTTGTGCTCAGTATATGAGCAGTGTGACCCAGTGTTTTTGCTCAGTATATGAGCAGTGTGACCCAGTGTTTGTGCTCAGTATATGGGCAGTGTGACCCAGTGTTTGTGCTCAGTATATGGGCAGTGTGACCCAGTGTTTGTGCTCAGTATATTAGCAGTGTGACCAGTGTTTGTGCTCAGTATATGAGCAGTGTGACCCAGTGTTTGTGCTCAGTATATGAGCAGTGTGACCCAGTGTTTGTGCTCAGTATATTAGCAGTGTGACCAGTGTTTGTGCTCAGTATATGAGCAGTGTGACCCAGAGTTTGTGCTCAGTATATGAGCAGTGTGACCCAGTGTTTGTGCTCAGTGTATGAGCAATGTGACCAGTGTTTGTGCTCAGTATATGAGCAGTGTGACCCAGTGTTTGTGCTCAGTGTATGAGCAATGTGACCAGTGTTTGTGCTCAGTATATGAGGAGTGTGACCCAGTGTTTGTGCTCAGTATATGGGCAGTGTGACCCAGTGTTTGTGCTCAGTATATTAGCAGTGTGACCAGTGTTTGTGCTCAGTATATGAGCAGTGTGACCCAGTGTTTGTGCTCAGTATATGGGCAGTGTGACCCAGTGTTTGTGCTCAGTATATGAGCAGTGTGACCCAGTGTTTGTGCTCAGTATATGGGCAGTGTGACCCAGTGTTTGTGCTCAGTATATGAGCAGTGTGACCCAGTGTTTGTGCTCAGTATATGAGCAGTGTGACCCAGTGTTTGTGCTCAGTATATGGGCAGTGTGACCCAGTGTTTGTGCTCAGTGTATGGGCAGTGTGACCCAATGTTTGTGCTCAGTATATGAGCAGTGTGACCCAGTGTTTGTGCTCAGTATATGAGCAGTGTGACCCAGTGTTTGTGCTCAGTATATGGGCAGTGTGACTCAGTGTTTGTGCTCAGTATATGAGCAGTGTGACCCAGTGTTTGTGCTCAGTATATGGGCGGTGTGACCCAGTATTTGTGCACAGTATATGGGCAGTGTGACCCAGTGTTTGTGCTCAGTATATGAGCAGTGTGACCCAGTGTTTGTGCTCAGTATATGAGCAGTGTGACCCAGTATTTGTGCACAGTATATGGGCAGTGTGACTCAGTGTTTGTGCTCAGTATATGAGCAGTGTGACCCAGTGTTTGCGCTCAGTATATGGGCAGTGTGACTCAGTGTTTGTGCTCAGTATATGAGCAGTGTGACCCAGTGTTTGCGCTCAGTATATGAGCAGCGTGACCCAGTGTTTGCGCTCAGTATATGAGCATTGTGACCCAGTGTTTTTGCTCAGTATATGAGCAGTGTGACCCAGTGTTTGCGCTCAGTATATGAGCAGTGTGACCCAGTGTTTGTGCTCAGTATATGGGCAGTGTGACTCAGTGTTTGTGCTCAGTATATGAGCAGTGTGACCCAGTGTTTGCGCTCAGTATATGAGCAGTGTGACCCAGTGTTTGCGCTCAGTATATGAGCAGTGTGACCCAGTGTTTGTGCTCAGTATATGGGCAGTGTGACTCAGTGTTTGTGCTCAGTATATGAGCAGTGTGACCCAGTGTTTGCGCTCAGTATATGAGCAGCGTGACCCAGTGTTTGCGCTCAGTATATGAGCAGCGTGACCCAGTATTTGTGCACAGTATATGGGCAGTGTGACCCAGTGTTTGCGCTCAGTATATGAGCAGCGTGACCCAGTGTTTGTGCTCAGTATATGGGCAGTGTGACCCAGTGTTTGTGCTCAGTATATGAGCAGTGTGACCCAGTGTTTGCGCTCAGTATATGGGCAGTGTGACCCACTGTTTGTGCTCAGTATATGAGCAGTGTGACCCAGTGTTTGCGCTCAGTATATGGGCAGTGTGACCCAGTGTTTGTGCTCAGTATGTGAGCAGTGTGACCCAGTGTTTGTGCTCTGTATATGAGCAGTGTGACCCAGTGTTTGTGCTCAGTATATGAGCTGTGTGACCCAGTGTTTGTGCTCAGTATATGGGCAGTGTGACCCACTGTTTGTGCTCTGTATATGAGCAGTGTGACCCAGTGTTTGTGCTCAGTATATGAGCAGTGTGATCCAGTGTTTGTGCTCAGTATATGGGCAGTGTGGCCCAGTGTTTGTGCTCAGTATATGAGCAGTGTGACCCAGTGTTTGTGCTCAGTATATGAGCTGTGTGATGCTGTGTTTGTGCTCTGTATATGAGCAGTGTGACCCAGAGTTTGTGCTCAGTATATGAGCAGTGTGACCCAGTGTTTGTGCTCAGTAAATGAGCAGTGTGACCCAGTGTTTGTGCTCAGTATATGGGCAGTGTGACCCAGTGTTTGTGCTCAGTATATGAGCAGTGTGACCCAGTGTTTGTGCTCAGTATATGAGCAGTGTGACCCAGTGTTTGTGCTCAGTATATGAGCAGTGTGACCCAGTGTTTGTGCTCAGTGTACGGGCAGTGTGACCCAGTGTTTGTGCTCAGTATATGGGCAGTGTGACCCAGTGTTTGTGCTCAGTATATGAGCAGTGTGACCCAGTGTTTGTGCTCAGTATATGAGCAGTGTGACCCAGTGTTTGTGCTCAGTATATGAGCAGCGTGACCCAGTGTTTGTGCTCAGTATATGGGCTGTGTGACCCAGTGTTTGTGCTCAGTATATGGCAGTGTGTCCCAGTGTTTTTGCTCAGTATATGAGCAGTGTGACCCATTGTTTGTGCTCAGTGTATGGGCAGTGTGACCCAGTGTTTGGGCTCAGTATATGAGCAGTGTGACCCAGTGTTTGTGCTCAGTATATGAGCAGTGTGACCCAGTGCTTGTGCTCAGTATATGAGCAGTGTGACCCAGTGTTTGTGCTCAGTATATGAGCAGTGTGACCCAGGGTTTGTGCTCAGTATATGGGCAGTGTGACCCAGTGTTTGTGCTCAGTATATGAGCAGTGTGACCAGTGTTTGTGCTCAGTATATGAGCAGTGTGACCCAGTGTTTGTGCTCAGTATATGGGCAGTGTGCCCCAGTGTTTGTGCTCAGTATATGAGCAGTGTGACCCAGTGTTTGTGCTCAGTATATGGGCAGTGTGACCCAGTGTTTGTGCTCAGTATATGGGCAGTGTGACCCAGTGTTTGTGCTCAGTATATGGGCAGTGTGACCCAGTGTTTGTGCTCAGTATATGAGCAGTGTGACCCAGTGTTTGTGCTCAGTATATGGGCAGTGTGACCCAGTGTTTGTGCTCAGTATATGGGCAGTGGGACCCAATATTTGTGCTCAGTATATGAGCAGTTTGACCCAGTGTTTGTGCTCAGTATATGAGCAGTGTGACCCAGTGTTTGTGCTCTGTATATGGGTAGTGTGACCCAGTGTTTGTGCTCAGTATATGGGCAGTGTGACCCAGTGTTTGTGCTCAGTATATGAGCAGTTTGACCCAGTGTTTGTGCTCAGTATATGAGCAGTGTGACCCAGTGTTTGTGCTCTGTATATGGGTAGTGTGACCCAGTGTTTGTGCTCAGTATATGGGCAGTGTGACCCAGTGTTTGTGCTCAGTATATGAGCAGTGTAACCCAGTGTTTGTGCTCAGTATATGAGCAGTGTGACCCAGTGTTTGTGCTCAGTATATGGGCAGTGTGACCCAGTGTTTGTGCTCAGTATATGGGCAGTGTGACCCAGTATTTCTGCTCAGTATATGAGAAGTTTGACCCAGTTTTTGTGCTCAGTATATGAGCAGTGTGACCCAGTGTTTGTGCTCAGTATATGGGCAGTGTGACCCAGTGTTTGTGCTCAGTATATGGGCAGTGTGACCCAGTATTTGTGCTCAGTATATGAGCAGTTTGACCCAGTGTTTGTGCTCTGTATATGGGCAGTGTGACCCAGTGTTTGTGCTCAGTATATGGGCAGTGTGACCCAGTGTTTGTGCTCAGTATATGAGCAGTGTGACCCAGTGTTTGTGCTCAGTATATGGGCAGTGTGACCCAGTGTTTGTGCTCAGTATATGGGCAGTGGGACCCAATATTTGTGCTCAGTATATGAGCAGTTTGACCCAGTGTTTGTGCTCAGTATATGAGCAGTGTGACCCAGTGTTTGTGCTCTGTATATGGGTAGTGTGACCCAGTGTTTGTGCTCAGTATATGGGCAGTGTGACCCAGTGTTTGTGCTCAGTATATGAGCAGTGTAACCCAGTGTTTGTGCTCTGTATATGAGCAGTGTGACCCAGTGTTTGTGCTCTGTATATGAGCAGTGTGACCCAGTGATTGTGCTCAGTGTATGGGCAGTGTGACCCAGTGTTTGTGCTCAGTGTATGGGCAGTGTGACCCAGTGTTTGTGCTCAGTATATGGCAGTGTGACCCAGTGTTTTTGCTCAGTATATGAGCAGTGTGACCCAGTGTTTGTGCTAAGTGTATGGGCAGTGTGACCCAGTGTTTGTGCTCTGTATATGAGCAGTGTGACCCAGTGTTTGTGCTCTGCATATGGGCAGTGTGACCCAGTGATTGTGCTCAGTGTATGGGCAGTGTGACCCAGTGTTTGTGCTCAGTATATGGGCTGTGTGACCCAGTGTTTGTGCTCAGTATATGGCAGTGTGACCCAGTGTTTTTGCTCAGTATATGAGCAGTGTGACCCAGTGTTTGTGCTCAGTGTATGGGCAGTGCGACCCAGTGTTTGTGCTCAGTATATGAGCAGTGTGACCCAGTGTTTGTGCTCAGTATATGGGCAGTGTGAGCCAGTTTTTGCGCTCAGTATATGGGCAGTGTGACCCAGTGTTTGTGCTCAGTATATGGGTAGTGTGACCCAGTGTTTGTGCTCAGTATATGAGCAGTGTGACCCAGTGTTTGTGCTCAGTATATGAGCAGTGTGTCCCAGTGCTTGTGCTCAGTATATGAGCAGTGTGACCCAGTGTTTGTGCTCAGTATATGAGCAGTGTGACCCAGGGTTTGTGCTCAGTATATGGGCAGTGTGACCCAGTGTTTGTTCTCAGTATATGAGCAGTGTGACCAGTGTTTGTGCTCAGTATATGAGCAGTGTGACCCAGTGTTTGTGCTCAGTATATGGGCAGTGTGCCCCAGTGTTTGTGCTCAGTATATGAGCAATGTGACCCAGCGTTTGTGCTAAGTATATGGGCAGTGTGACCCAGTGTTTGTGCTCAGTATATGGGCAGTGTGACCCAGTGTTTATGCTCAGTATATGGGCAGTGTGACCAAGTGTTTCTGCTCAGTATATTAGCAGTGTGACCCAGTGTTTGTGCTGAGTATATGGGCAGTGTGACCCAGTGTTTGTGCTCAGTATATGGGCAGTGTGACCCAGTGTTTGTGCTCTGTATATGAGCAGTGGGACCCAGAGTTTGTGCTCAGTATATGAACAGTGTGACCCAGTGTTTGTGCTCAGTATATGAGCAGTGTGACCCAGTGTTTGTGCTCAGTATATGAGCTGTGTGACCCAGTGTTTGTGCTCAGTATATGGGCAGTGTGACCCAGTGTTTGTGCTCTGTATATGAGCAGTGTGACCCAGAGTTTGTGCTCAGTATATGAGCAGTGTGATCCAGTGTTTGTGCTCAGTATATGGGCAGTGTGACCCAGTGTTTGTGTTCAGTATATGAGCAGTGTGACCCAGTGTTTGTGCTCAGTATATGAGCAGTGTGACGCTGTTTTTGTGCTCTGTATATGAGCAGTGTGACCCAGAGTTTGTGCTCAGTATATGAGCAGTGTGACCCAGTGTTTGTGCTAAGTGTATGGGCAGTGTGACCCAGTGTTTGTGCTCTTTATATGAGCAGTGTGACCCAGTGTTTGTGCTCAGTATATGGGCAGTGTGACCCAGTGTTTGTGCTCAGTATATGAGCAGTGTGACCCAGTGTTTGTGCTCAGTATATGAGCAGTGTGACGCTGTGTTTGTGCTCTGTATATGAGCAGTGTAACCCAGAGTTTGCGCTCAGTATATGAGCAGTGTGTCCCAGTGTTTGTGCACTGTATATGAACAGTGTGACCCAGTGTTTGTGCTCAGTATATGAGCAGTGTGACCCAGTGTTTGTGCTCAGTATATGGGCAGTGTGACCCAGTGTTCGTGCTCAGTATATGGGCAGTGTGACCCAGTGTTTGTGCTCTGTATATGGGCAGTGTGAACCAGTGTTTATGCTCAGTATATGGGCAGAGGGACCCAGTGTTTGTGCTCAGTATATGGGAAGTGTGGCCCAGTGTTTGTGCTCAGTATATGAGCAGTGTGTCCCAGTGTTTGTGCTCAGTATATGAGCAGTGTTTGTGCTCAGTATATGAACAGTGTGACCCAGTGTTTGTGCTCAGTATATGAGCGGTGTGTCCCAGTGTTTGTGCTCAGTATATGGGCAGTGTGACCCAGTGTTTGTGCTCAGTATATGGGCAGTGTGACCCAGTGTTTGTGCTCTGTATATGAGCAGTGTGACCCAGTGTTTGTGCTCAGTATATGGGCAGTGTGACCCAGTGTTTGTGCTCTGTATGTGGGCAGTGTGACCCAGTATCTGTGCTCTGTATATGAGCAGTTTGACCCAGTGTTTGTGCTCAGTATATGAGCAGTGTGACCCAGTGTTTGTGCTCAGTATATGAGCAGTGTGACCCAGTGTTTGTGCTCAGTGTATGGGCAGTGTGACCCAGTGTTTGTGCTCAGTATATGGGCAGTGTGACCCAGTGTTTGTGCTCAGTATATGAGCAGTGTGACCCAGTGTTTGTGCTCAGTATATGAGCAGCGTGACCCAGTGTTTGTGCTCAGTATATGAGCAGTGTGACCCAGTATTTGTGCTCAGTGTATGGGCAGTGTGACTCAGTGTTTGTGATCAGTATATGAGCAGCGTGGCCCAGTGTTTGTGCTCAGTATATGAGCAGTGTGTCCCAGTGTTTGTGCTCAGTGTATGGGCAGTGTGACCCAGTGTTTGTGCTCTGTATATGGGCAGTGTGAGCAGTGTTTGTGCTCAGTATATGAGCAGTGTGACCCAGTGTTTGTGCTCAGTATATGGGCAGTGTGACCCAGTGTTTGTGCTCAGTATATGAGCAGTGTGACCCAGTGTTTGTGCTCAGTATATGAGCAGTGTGACCCAGTGTTTGTGCTCAGTATATGGGCAGTGTGACCCAGTGTTTGTGCTCAGTATATGGACAGTGTGACCCAGTGTTTGTGCTCAGTAAATGAGCAGTGTGACCCAGTGTTTGTGCTCAGTATATGAGCAGTGTGATGCTGTGTTTGTGCTCTGTATATGAGCAGTGTGACCCAGAGTTTGTGCTCAGTATATGAGCAGTGTGACCCAGTGTTTGTGCTCAGTAAATGAGCAGTGTGACCCAGTGTTTGTGCTCAGTATATGAGCAGTGTGACCCAGTGTTTGTGCTCAGTATATGAGCAGTGTGACCCAGTGTTTGTGCTCAGTATATGGGCAGTGTGACCCAGTGTTTGTGCTCAGTATAGGAGCAGTGTGACCCAGTGTTTGTGCTCAGTATATGGGCAGTGTGACCCAGTGTTTGTGCTCAGTATATGAGCAGTGTGACCCAGTGTTTGTGCTCAGTATATGAGCAGTGTGACCCAGTGTTTGTGCTCAGTATATGGGCAGTGTGACCCAGTGTTTGTGCTCAGTATATGGGCAGTGTGCCCCAGTGTTTGTGCTCTGTATATGGGCAGTGTGACCCAGTGTTTGTGCTCAGTATATGGCATTGTGACCCAGTGTTTGTGCTCAGTATATGAGCAGTGTGACCCAGTGTTTGTGCTCAGTGTATGGGCTGTGTGACCCAGTGTTTGTGCTCAGTATATGAGCAGTGTGACCCAGTGTTTGTGCTCAGTGTATGGGCAGTGAGACCCAGTGTTTGTGCTCAGTGTATGGGCAGTGTGACCCAGTGTTTGTGCTCAGTATATGAGCAGTGTGACCCAGTGTTTGTGCTCAGTATATGAGCAGTGTGACCCAGTGTTTGTGCTCAGTATATGGGCAGTGTGACCCAGTGTTTGTGCTCAGTATATGAGCAGTGTGACCCAGTGTTTGTGCTCAGTGTATGGGCAGTGAGACCCAGTGTTTGTGCTCAGTGTATGGGCAGTGTGACCCAGTGTTTGTGCTCAGTAAATGAGCAGTGTGACCCAGTGTTTGTGCTCAGTATATGAGCAGTGTGACCCAGTGTTTGTGCTCAGTGTATGGGCAGTGTGACCCAGTGCTTGTGCTCAGTATATGAGCAGCGTGGCCCAGTGTTTTTGCTCAGTATATGAGCAGTGTGACCCAGTGTTTTTGCTCAGTATATGAGCAGTGTGACCCAGTGTTTGTGCTCAGTGTATGGGCAGTGTGACCCAGTGTTTGTGCTCAGTATATGGGCAGTGTGACCCAGTGTTTGTGCTCAGTATATGGGCAGTGTGACCCAGTGTTTGTGCTCAGTATATGGGCAGTGTGACCCAGTGTTTTGTGCTCAGTATATGAGCAGTGTGACCCAGTGTTTTTGCTCAGTATATGAGCAGTGTGACCCAGTGTTTGTGCTCAGTATATGGGCAGTGTGACCCAGTGTTTGTGCTCAGTATATGGGCAGTGTGACCCAGTGTTTGTGCTCAGTATATTAGCAGTGTGACCAGTGTTTGTGCTCAGTATATGAGCAGTGTGACCCAGTGTTTGTGCTCAGTATATGAGCAGTGTGACCCCAGTGTTTGTGCTCAGTATATTAGCAGTGTGACCAGTGTTTGTGCTCAGTATATGAGCAGTGTGACCCAGAGTTTGTGCTCAGTATATGAGCAGTGTGACCCAGTGTTTGTGCTCAGTGTATGAGCAATGTGACCAGTGTTTGTGCTCAGTATATGAGCAGTGTGACCCAGTGTTTGTGCTCAGTGTATGAGCAATGTGACCAGTGTTTGTGCTCAGTATATGAGGAGTGTGACCCAGTGTTTGTGCTCAGTATATGGGCAGTGTGACCCAGTGTTTGTGCTCAGTATATTAGCAGTGTGACCAGTGTTTGTGCTCAGTATATGAGCAGTGTGACCCAGTGTTTGTGCTCAGTATATGGGCAGTGTGACCCAGTGTTTGTGCTCAGTATATGAGCAGTGTGACCCAGTGTTTGTGCTCAGTATATGGGCAGTGTGACCCAGTGTTTGTGCTCAGTATATGAGCAGTGTGACCCAGTGTTTGTGCTCAGTATATGAGCAGTGTGACCCAGTGTTTGTGCTCAGTATATGGCAGTGTGACCCAGTGTTTGTGCTCAGTGTATGGGCAGTGTGACCCAATGTTTGTGCTCAGTATATGAGCAGTGTGACCCAGTGTTTGTGCTCAGTATATGAGCAGTGTGACCCAGTGTTTGTGCTCAGTATATGGGCAGTGTGACTCAGTGTTTGTGCTCAGTATATGAGCAGTGTGACCCAGTGTTTGTGCTCAGTATATGGGCGGTGTGACCCAGTATTTGTGCACAGTATATGGGCAGTGTGACCCAGTGTTTGTGCTCAGTATATGAGCAGTGTGACCCAGTGTTTGTGCTCAGTATATGAGCAGTGTGACCCAGTATTTGTGCACAGTATATGGGCAGTGTGACTCAGTGTTTGTGCTCAGTATATGAGCAGTGTGACCCAGTGTTTGCGCTCAGTATATGGGCAGTGTGACTCAGTGTTTGTGCTCAGTATATGAGCAGTGTGACCCAGTGTTTGCGCTCAGTATATGAGCAGCGTGACCCAGTGTTTGCGCTTCAGTATATGAGCAGTGTGACCCAGTGTTTTTGCTCAGTATATGAGCAGTGTGACCCAGTGTTTGCGCTCAGTATATGAGCAGTGTGACCCAGTGTTTGTGCTCAGTATATGGGCAGTGTGACTCAGTGTTTGTGCTCAGTATATGAGCAGTGTGACCCAGTGTTTGCGCTCAGTATATGAGCAGTGTGACCCAGTGTTTGCGCTCAGATATGAGCAGTGTGACCCAGTGTTTGTGCTCAGTATATGGGCAGTGTGACTCAGTGTTTGTGCTCAGTATATGAGCAGTGTGACCCAGTGTTTGCGCTCAGTATATGAGCAGCGTGACCCAGTGTTTGCGCTCAGTATATGAGCAGCGTGACCCAGTATTTGTGCACAGTATATGGGCAGTGTGACCCAGTGTTTGCGCTCAGTATATGAGCAGCGTGACCCAGTGTTTGTGCTCAGTATATGGGCAGTGTGACCCAGTGTTTGTGCTCAGTATATGAGCAGTGTGACCCAGTGTTTGCGCTCAGTATATGGGCAGTGTGACCCACTGTTTGTGCTCAGTATATGAGCAGTGTGACCCAGTGTTTGCGCTCAGTATATGGGCAGTGTGACCCAGTGTTTGTGCTCAGTATGTGAGCAGTGTGACCCAGTGTTTGTGCTCTGTATATGAGCAGTGTGACCCAGTGTTTGTGCTCAGTATATGAGCTGTGTGACCCAGTGTTTGTGCTCAGTATATGGGCAGTGTGACCCACTGTTTGTGCTCTGTATATGAGCAGTGTGACCCAGTGTTTGTGCTCAGTATATGAGCAGTGTGATCCAGTGTTTGTGCTCAGTATATGGGCAGTGTGGCCCAGTGTTTGTGCTCAGTATATGAGCAGTGTGACCCAGTGTTTGTGCTCAGTATATGAGCTGTGTGATGCTGTGTTTGTGCTCTGTATATGAGCAGTGTGACCCAGAGTTTGTGCTCAGTATATGAGCAGTGTGACCCAGTGTTTGTGCTCAGTAAATGAGCAGTGTGACCCAGTGTTTGTGCTCAGTATATGGGCAGTGTGACCCAGTGTTTGTGCTCAGTATATGAGCAGTGTGACCCAGTGTTTGTGCTCAGTATATGAGCAGTGTGACCCAGTGTTTGTGCTCAGTATATGAGCAGTGTGACCCAGTGTTTGTGCTCAGTGTATGGGCAGTGTGACCCAGTGTTTGTGCTCAGTATATGGGCAGTGTGACCCAGTGTTTGTGCTCAGTATATGAGCAGTGTGACCCAGTGTTTGTGCTCAGTATATGAGCAGTGTGACCCAGTGTTTGTGCTCAGTATATGAGCAGCGTGACCCAGTGTTTGTGCTCAGTATATGGGCTGTGTGACCCAGTGTTTGTGCTCAGTATATGGCAGTGTGTCCAGTGTTTTTGCTCAGTATATGAGCAGTGTGACCCATTGTTTGTGCTCAGTGTATGGGCAGTGTGACCCAGTGTTTGGGCTCAGTATATGAGCAGTGTGACCCAGTGTTTGTGCTCAGTATATGAGCAGTGTGACCCAGTGCTTGTGCTCAGTATATGAGCAGTGTGACCCAGTGTTTGTGCTCAGTATATGAGCAGTGTGACCCAGGGTTTGTGCTCAGTATATGGGCAGTGTGACCCAGTGTTTGTGCTCAGTATATGAGCAGTGTGACCAGTGTTTGTGCTCAGTATATGAGCAGTGTGACCCAGTGTTTGTGCTCAGTATATGGGCAGTGTGCCCCAGTGTTTGTGCTCAGTATATGAGCAGTGTGACCCAGTGTTTGTGCTCAGTATATGGGCAGTGTGACCCAGTGTTTGTGCTCAGTATATGGGCAGTGTGACCCAGTGTTTGTGCTCAGTATATGGGCAGTGTGACCCAGTGTTTGTGCTCAGTATATGAGCAGTGTGACCCAGTGTTTGTGCTCAGTATATGGGCAGTGTGACCCAGTGTTTGTGCTCAGTATATGGGCAGTGGGACCCAGTGTTTGTGCTCAGTATATGAGCAGTTTGACCCAGTGTTTGTGCTCAGTATATGAGCAGTGTGACCCAGTGTTTGTGCTCTGTATATGGGTAGTGTGACCCAGTGTTTGTGCTCAGTATATGGGCAGTGTGACCCAGTGTTTGTGCTCAGTATATGAGCAGTGTAACCCAGTGTTTGTGCTCTGTATATGAGCAGTGTGACCCAGTGTTTGTGCTCTGTATATGAGCAGTGTGACCCAGTGATTGTGCTCAGTGTATGGGCAGTGTGACCCAGTGTTTGTGCTCAGTGTATGGGCAGTGTGACCCAGTGTTTGTGCTCAGTATATGGCAGTGTGACCCAGTGTTTTTGCTCAGTATATGAGCAGTGTGACCCAGTGTTTGTGCTAAGTGTATGGGCAGTGTGACCCAGTGTTTGTGCTCTGTATATGAGCAGTGTGACCCAGTGTTTGTGCTCTGCATATGGGCAGTGTGACCCAGTGATTGTGCTCAGTGTATGGGCAGTGTGACCCAGTGTTTGTGCTCAGTATATGGGCTGTGTGACCCAGTGTTTGTGCTCAGTATATGGCAGTGTGACCCAGTGTTTTTGCTCAGTATATGAGCAGTGTGACCCAGTGTTTGTGCTCAGTGTATGGGCAGTGCGACCCAGTGTTTGTGCTCAGTATATGAGCAGTGTGACCCAGTGTTTGTGCTCAGTATATGGGCAGTGTGAGCCAGTTTTTGCGCTCAGTATATGGGCAGTGTGACCCAGTGTTTGTGCTCAGTATATGGGTAGTGTGACCCAGTGTTTGTGCTCAGTATATGAGCAGTGTGACCCAGTGTTTGTGCTCAGTATATGAGCAGTGTGTCCCAGTGCTTGTGCTCAGTATATGAGCAGTGTGACCCAGTGTTTGTGCTCAGTATATGAGCAGTGTGACCCAGGGTTTGTGCTCAGTATATGGGCAGTGTGACCCAGTGTTTGTTCTCAGTATATGAGCAGTGTGACCAGTGTTTGTGCTCAGTATATGAGCAGTGTGACCCAGTGTTTGTGCTCAGTATATGGGCAGTGTGCCCCAGTGTTTGTGCTCAGTATATGAGCAATGTGACCCAGCGTTTGTGCTAAGTATATGGGCAGTGTGACCCAGTGTTTGTGCTCAGTATATGGGCAGTGTGACCCAGTGTTTGTGCTCAGTATATGAGCAGTGTGACCCAGTGTTTGTGCTCAGTATATGGGCAGTGTGACCCAGTGTTTGTGCTCAGTATATGGGCAGTGTGACCCAGTATTTCTGCTCAGTATATGAGAAGTTTGACCCAGTGTTTGTGCTCAGTATATGAGCAGTGTGACCCAGTGTTTGTGCTCAGTATATGGGCAGTGTGACCCAGTGTTTGTGCTCAGTATATGGGCAGTGTGACCCAGTATTTGTGCTCAGTATATGAGCAGTTTGACCCAGTGTTTGTGCTCTGTATATGGGCAGTGTGACCCAGTGTTTGTGCTCAGTATATGGGCAGTGTGACCCAGTGTTTGTGCTCAGTATATGAGCAGTGTGACCCAGTGTTTGTGCTCAGTATATGGGCAGTGTGACCCAGTGTTTGTGCTCCGTATATGGGCAGTGTGACCCAGTGTTTGTGCTCAGTATATGAGCAGTGTAGCCCAGTGTTTGTGCTCTGTATATGAGCAGTGTGACCCAGTGTTTGTGCTCTGTATATGGGCAGTGTGGCCCAGTGATTGTGCTCAGTATATGGGCAGAGGGACCCAGTGTTTGTGCTCAGTATATGGGAAGTGTGACCCAGTGTTTGTGCTCAGTATATGAGCAGTGTGACCCAGTGTTTGTGCTCAGTATATGAGCAGTGTTTGTGCTCAGTATTTGAGCAGTGTGACCCAGTGTTTGTGCTCAGTATATGAGTGGTGTGACCCAGTGTTTGTGCTCAGTATATGGGCAGTGTGACCCAGTGTTTGTGCTCAGTATATGGGCAGTGTGACCCAGTGTTTGTGCTCTGTATATGAGCAGTGTGACCCAGTGTTTGTGCTCAGTATATGGGCAGTGTGACCCAGTGTTTGTGCTCTGTACATGGGCAGTGTGACCCAGTGTTTGTGCTCTGTATATGAGCAGTTTGACCCAGTGTTTGTGCTCAGTATATGAGCAGTGTGACCCAGTGTTTGTGCTCAGTATATGGGCAGTGTGACCCAGTGTTTGTGCTCAGTATATGAGCAGTGTGACCCAGTGTTTGTGCTCAGTATATGGGCAGTGTGACTCAGTGTTTGTGCTCAGTATATGAGCACTGTGACCCAGTGTTTGTGCTCAGTATATGAGCAGTTTGACCCAGTGTTTGTGCACAGTATATGAGCAGTGTGACCCAGTGTTTGTGCTCAGTATATGAGCAGTGTGACCCAGTGTTTGTGCTCAGTGTATGGGCAGTGTGACCCAGTATTTGTGCTCTGTATATGAGCAGTGTGACCCAGTGTTTATGCTCAGTATATGAGCAGTGTGACCCAGTGTTTGTGCTCAGTGTATGGGCAGTGTGACCCAGTGTTTGTGCTCTGTATATGAGCAGTGTGACCCAGTGTTTGTGCTCTGCATATGGGCAGTGTTACCCAGTGATTGTGCTCAGTGTATGGGCAGTGTGACCCAGTGTTTGTGCTCAGTATATGGGCTGTGTGACCCAGTGTTTGTGCTCAGTATATGGCAGTGTGACCCAGTGTTTTTGCTCAGTATATGAGCAGTGTGACCCAGTGTTTGTGCTCAGTGTATGGGCAGTGCGACCCAGTGTTTGTGCTCAGTATATGAGCAGTGTGACCCAGTGTTTGTGCTCAGTATATGGGCAGTGTGAGCCAGTTTTTGCGCTCAGTATATGGGCAGTGTGACCCAGTGTTTGTGCTCAGTATATGGGTAGTGTGACCCAGTGTTTGTGCTCAGTATATGAGCAGTGTGACCCAGTGTTTGTGCTCAGTATATGAGCAGTGTGTCCCAGTGCTTGTGCTCAGTATATGAGCAGTGTGACCCAGTGTTTGTGCTCAGTATATGAGCAGTGTGACCCAGGGTTTGTGCTCAGTATATGGGCAGTGTGACCCAGTGTTTGTGCTCAGTATATGAGCAGTGTGACCAGTGTTTGTGCTCAGTATATGAGCAGTGTGACCCAGTGTTTGTGCTCAGTATATGGGCAGTGTGCCCCAGTGTTTGTGCTCAGTATATGAGCAATGTGACCCAGCGTTTGTGCTAAGTATATGGGCAGTGTGACCCAGTGTTTGTGCTCAGTATATGGGCAGTGTGACCCAGTGTTTGTGCTCAGTATATGAGCAGTGTGACCCAGTGTTTGTGCTCAGTATATGGGCAGTGTGACCCACTGTTTGTGCTCAGTATATGGGCAGTGTGACCCAGTATTTGTGCTCAGTATATGAGCAGTTTGACCCAGTGTTTGTGCTCAGTATATGAGCAGTGTGACCCAGTGTTTGTGCTCAGTATATGGGCAGTGTGACCCAGTGTTTGTGCTCAGTATATGGGCAGTGTGACCCAGTATTTGTGCTCAGTATATGAGCAGTTTGACCCAGTGTTTGTGCTCTGTATATGGGCAGTGTGACCCAGTGTTTGTGCTCAGTATATGGGCAGTGTGACCCAGTGTTTGTGCTCAGTATATGAGCAGTGTGACCCAGTGTTTGTGCTCAGTATATGGGCAGTGTGACCCAGTGTTTGTGCTCCGTATATGGGCAGTGTGACCCAGTGTTTGTGCTCAGTATATGAGCAGTGTAGCCCAGTGTTTGTGCTCTGTATATGAGCAGTGTGACCCAGTGTTTGTGCTCTGTATATGGGCAGTGTGGCCCAGTGATTGTGCTCAGTATATGGGCAGAGGGACCCAGTGTTTGTGCTCAGTATATGGGAAGTGTGACCCAGTGTTTGTGCTCAGTATATGAGCAGTGTGACCCAGTGTTTGTGCTCAGTATATGAGCAGTGTTTGTGCTCAGTATATGAGCAGTGTGACCCAGTGTTTGTGCTCAGTATATGAGTGGTGTGACCCAGTGTTTGTGCTCAGTATATGGGCAGTGTGACCCAGTGTTTGTGCTCAGTATATGGGCAGTGTGACCCAGTGTTTGTGCTCTGTATATGAGCAGTGTGACCCAGTGTTTGTGCTCAGTATATGGGCAGTGTGACCCAGTGTTTGTGCTCTGTACATGGGCAGTGTGACCCAGTGTTTGTGCTCTGTATATGAGCAGTTTGACCCAGTGTTTGTGCTCAGTATATGAGCAGTGTGACCCAGTGTTTGTGCTCAGTATATGGGCAGTGTGACCCAGTGTTTGTGCTCAGTATATGAGCAGTGTGACCCAGTGTTTGTGCTCAGTATATGGGCAGTGTGACTCAGTGTTTGTGCTCAGTATATGAGCACTGTGACCCAGTGTTTGTGCTCAGTATATGAGCAGTTTGACCCAGTGTTTGTGCACAGTATATGAGCAGTGTGACCCAGTGTTTGTGCTCAGTATATGAGCAGTGTGACCCAGTGTTTGTGCTCAGTGTATGGGCAGTGTGACCCAGTGTTTGTGCTCTGTATATGAGCAGTGTGACCCAGTGTTTGTGCTCAGTATATGAGCAGTGTGACCCAGTGTTTGTGCTCAGTGTATGGGCAGTGTGACCCAGTGTTTGTGCACAGTATATGGGCAGTGTGACCCAGTGTTTGTGCTCAGTATATGAGCAGTGTGTCCCAGTGTTTGTGCTCAGTGTATGGGCAGTGTGACCCAGTGTTTGTGCTCTGTATATGGGCAGTGTGACCCAGTGTTTGTGCTCAGTATATGAGCAGTGTGACTCAGTGTTTGTGCACAGTATATGAGCATTGTGACACAGTGTTTGTGCTCAGTATATGGGCAGTGTGACCCAGTGTTTGTGCTCAGTATATGAGCAGTGTGACCCAGTGCTTGTGCTCAGTATATGAGCAGTGTGACCCAGTGTTTGTGCTCAGTATATGGGCAGTGTGACCCAGTGTTTGTGCTCAGTATATGAGCAGTGTGACCCAGTGTTTGTGCTCAGTATATGAGCAGTGTGACCCAGTGTTTGTGCTCAGTATATGGGCAGTGTGACCCAGTGCTTGTGCTCAGTATATGAGCAGTGTGACGCAGTGTTTGTGCTCAGTATATGAGCAGTGTGACCCAGTGTTTGTGCTCAGTATATGAGCAGTGTGAACCAGTGTTTGTGCTCAGTATATGGGCAGTGTGACCCAGTGTTTGTGCTCAGTATATGGGCAGTGTGACGCTGTGTTTGTGCTCAGTATATGGGCAGTGTGACCCAGTGTTTGTGCTCAGTATATGAGCAGTGTGACCCAGTCTTTGTGCTCAGCATATGGGCAGTGTGACCCAGTGTTTGTGCTCAGTATATGAGCAGTGTGACGCAGTGTTTGTGCTCAGTATATGGGCAGTGTGACCCAGGGTTTGTGCTCAGTATATGAGCAGTGTGACCCAGTGTTTGTGCTCAGTATATGAGCAGTGTGACGCAGTGTTTGTGCTCAGTATATGGGCAGTGTGACCCAGTGTTTGTGCTCAGTATATGGGCAGTGTGACCCAGTCTTTGTGCTCAGTATATGGGCAGTGTGACCCAGGGTTTGTGCTCAGTATATGAGCAGTGTGACCCAGTGTTTGTGGTCAGTATATGAGCAGTGTGACCCAGAGCTTGTGCTCAGTATATGAGCAGTGTGACCCAGTGTTTGTGCTCAGTATATGAGCAGTGTGACCCAGTGTTTGTGCTCAGTATATGAGCAGTATGACCCAGTGTTTGTGCTCAGTATATGAGCAGTGTGACCCATTTGTTTTGCTCAGTATATGAGCAGTTTGACCCAGTTTTTGTGCTCAGTATATGAGCAGTGTGGCCCAGTGTTTGTGCTCTGTATATGGGCAGTGTGACCCAGTGTTTGTGCTCAGTATATGGGCAGTGTGACACAGTGTTTGTGCTCAGTATATGAGTAGTGTGACCCAGTGTTTGTGCTCTGTATATGAGCAGTGTGACCCAGTGTTTGTGCTCAGTATATGAGCTGTGTGACCCAGTGTTTGTGCTCAGTATATGGGCAGTGTGACCCAGTGTTTGTGCTCTGTATATGAGCAGTGTGACCCAATGTTTGTGCTCAGTATATGAGCCGTGTGATCCAGTGTTTGTGCTCAGTATATGGGCAGTGTGACCCAGTGTTTGTGCTCAGTATATGAGCAGTGTGACCGAGTGTTTGTGCTCAGTATATGGGCAGTGTGACCCAGTGTTTGTGCTCAGTATATGAGCAGTGTGACCGAGTGTTTGTGCTCAGTATATGGGCAGTGTGACCCAGTGTTTGTGCTCAGTATATGGGCAGTGTGACCCAGTGTTTGTGCTCTGTATATGAGCAGTGTGACCCAGTGTTTGTGCTCAGTATATGAGCAGTGTGACCCAGTGTTTGTGCTCAGTATATGAGCAGTGTGACCCAGTGTTTGTGCTCAGTATATGGGCAGTGTGACCCAGTGTTTGTGCTCAGTATATGGGCAGTGTGACCCAGTGTTTGTGCTCAGTATATGGGCAGTGTGACCCAGTGTTTGTGCTCAGTATATGGGCAGTGTGACCCAGTGTTTGTGCTCAGTATATGAGCAGTGTGACCCAGTGTTTGTGCTCAGTATATGGGCAGTGTGACCCAGTGTTTGTGCTCAGTATATGAGCTGTGTGACCCAGTGTTTGTGCTCAGTATATGAGCAGTGTGACCCAGCGTTTGTGCTCAGTATATGAGCAGTGTGACCCAGTGTTTGTGCTCAGTATATGAGCAGTGTGACTCAGTGTTTGTGCTCAGTATATGAGCAGTGTGACTCAGTGTTTGTGCTCAGTATATGAGCAGTGTGACCCAGTGTTTGTGCTCAGTATATGAGCAGTGTGACCCAGTGTTTGTGCTCAGTATATGAGCAGTGTGACCCAGTGTTTGTGCTCAGTATATGAGCAGCGTGACCCAGTATTTGTGCACAGTATATGGGCAGTGTGACCCAGTGTTTGCGCTCAGTATATGAGCAGCGTGACCCAGTGTTTGCGCTCAGTATATGAGCAGCGTGACCCAGTATTTGTGCACAGTATATGGGCAGTGTGACCCAGTGTTTGCGCTCAGTATATGAGCAGCATGACCCAGTGTTTGCGCTCAGTATATGGGCAGTGTGACCCACTGTTTGTGCTCAGTATATGGGCAGTGTGACCCAGTGTTTGTGCTCAGTATGTGAGCAGTGTGACCCAGTGTTTGTGCTCTGTATATGAGCAGTGTGACCCAGTGTTTGTGCTCAGTATATGAGCTGTGTGACCCAGTGTTTGTGCTCAGTATATGGGCAGTGTGACCCAGTGTTTGTGCTCAGTATATGAGCAGTGTGACCCACTGTTTGTGCTCTGTATATGAGCAGTGTGACCCAGTGTTTGTGCTCAGTATATGAGCAGTGTGATCCAGTGTTTGTGCTCAGTATATGGGCAGTGTGGCCCAGTGTTTGTGCTCAGTATATGAGCAGTGTGACCCAGTGTTTGTGCTCAGTATATGAGCAGTGTGATGCTGTGTTTGTGCTCTGTATATGAGCAGTGTGACCCAGAGTTTGTGCTCAGTATATGAGCAGTGTGACCCAGTGTTTGTGCTCAGTAAATGAGCAGTGTGACCCAGTGTTTGTGCTCAGTATATGGGCAGTGACCCAGTGTTTGTGCTCAGTATATGAGCAGTGTGACCCAGTGTTTGTGCTCAGTATATGAGCAGTGTGACCCAGTGTTTGTGCTCAGTATATGAGCAGTGTGACCCAGTGTTTGTGCTCAGTGTATGAGCAGTGTGACCCAGTGTTTGCGCTCAGTATATGAGCAGTGTGACCCAGTGTTTGCGCTCAGTATATGGGCAGTGTGACCCAGTGTTTGTGCTCAGTGTATGGGCAGTGTGACCCAGTCTTTGTGCTCAGTATATGAGCAGCGTGACCCAGTGTTTGTGCTCAGTATATGGGCTGTGTGACCCAGTGTTTGTGCTCAGTATATGGCAGTGTGACCCAGTGTTTTTGCTCAGTATATGAGCAGTGTGACCCATTGTTTGTGCTCAGTGTATGGGCAGTGTGACCCAGTGTTTGAGCTCAGTATATGAGCAGTGTGATCCAGTGTTTGTGCTCAGTATATGGGCAGTGTGACCCAGTGTTTGCGCTCAGTATATGGGCAGTGTGACCCAGTGTTTGTGCTCAGTATATGGGTAGTGTGACCCAGTGTTTGGGCTCAGTATATGAGCAGTGTGACCCAGTGTTTGTGCTCAGTATATGAGCAGTGTGACCCAGTGCTTGTGCTCAGTATATGAGCAGTGTGACCCAGTGTTTGTGCTCAGTATATGAGCAGTGTGACCCAGGGTTTGTGCTCAGTATATGGGCAGTGTGACCCAGTGTTTGTGCTCAGTATATGAGCAGTGTGACCAGTGTTTGTGCTCAGTATATGAGCAGTGTGACCCAGTGTTTGTGCTCAGTATATGGGCAGTGTGCCCCAGTGTTTGTGCTCAGTATATGAGCAGTGTGACCCAGTGTTTTTGCTCAGTATATGGGCAGTGTGACCCAGTGTTTGTGCTCAGTATATGGGCAGTGTGACCCAGTGTTTGTGCTCAGTATATGGGCAGTGTGACCCAGTGCTTGTGCTCAGTATATGAGCAGTGTGACCCAGTGTTTGTGCTCAGTATATGGGCAGTGTGACCCAGTGTTTGTGCTCAGTATATGGGCAGTGGGACTCAATATTTGTGCTCAGTATATGAGCAGTTTGACCCAGTGTTTGTGCTCAGTATATGAGCAGTGTGACCCAGTGTTTGTGCTCTGTATATGGGTAGTGTGACCCAGTGTTTGTGCTCAGTATATGGGCAGTGTGACCCAGTGTTTGTGCTCAGTATATGAGCAGTGTAACCCAGTGTTTGTGCTCTGTATATGAGCAGTGTGACCCAGTGTTTGTGCTCTGTATATGAGCAGTGTGACCCAGTGATTGTGCTCAGTGTATGGGCAGTGTGACCCAGTGTTTGTGCTCAGTGTATGGGCAGTGTGACCCAGTGTTTGTGCTCAGTATATGGCAGTGTGACCCAGTGTTTTTGCTCAGTATATGAGCAGTGTGACCCAGTGTTTGTGCTCAGTGTATGGGCAGTGTGACCCAGTGTTTGTGCTCTGTATATGATCAGTGTGACCCAGTGTTTGTGCTCTGCATATGGGCAGTGTGACCCAGTGATTTTGCTCAGTGTATGGGCAGTGTGACCCAGTGTTTGTGCTCAGTATATGGGCTGTGTGACCCAGTGTTTGTGCTCAGTATATGGCAGTGTGACCCAGTGTTTTTGCTCAGTATATGAGCAGTGTGACCCAGTGTTTGTGCTCAGTGTATGGGCAGTGCGACCCAGTGTTTGTGCTCAGTATATGAGCAGTGTGACCCAGTGTTTGTGCTCAGTATATGGGCAGTGTGAGCCAGTTTTTGCGCTCAGTATATGGGCAGTGTGACCCAGTGTTTGTGCTCAGTATATGGGTAGTGTGACCCAGTGTTTGTGCTCAGTATATGAGCAGTGTGACCCAGTGTTTGTGCTCAGTATATGAGCAGTGTGTCCCAGTGCTTGTGCTCAGTATATGGGCAGTGTGACCCAGTGTTTGTGCTCAGTATATGAGCAGTGTGACCCAGGGTTTGTGCTCAGTATATGGGCAGTGTGACCCAGTGTTTGTGCTCAGTATATGAGCAGTGTGACCAGTGTTTGTGCTCAGTATATGAGCAGTGTGACCCAGTGTTTGTGCTCAGTATATGGGCAGTGTGCCCCAGTGTTTGTGCTCAGTATATGAGCAATGTGACCCAGCGTTTGTGCTAAGTATATGGGCAGTGTGACCCAGTGTTTGTGCTCAGTATATGGGCAGTGTGACCCAGTGTTTGTGCTCAGTATATGGGCAGTGTGACCCAGTGTTTATGCTCAGTATATGAGCAGTGTGACCCAGTGTTTGTGCTCAGCATATGGGCAGTGTGACCCAGTGTTTGTGCTCAGTATATGGGCAGTGTGACCCAGTATTTGTGCTCAGTATATGAGCAGTTTGACCCAGTGTTTGTGCTCAGTATATGAGCAGTGTGACCCAGTGTTTGTGCTCTGTATATGGGCAGTGTGACCCAGTGTTTGTGCTCCGTATATGGGCAGTGTGACCCAGTGTTTGTGCTCAGTATATGAGCAGTGTAGCCCAGTGTTTGTGCTCTGTATATGAGCAGTGTGACCCAGTGTTTGTGCTCTGTATATGGGCAGTGTGGCCCAGTGATTGTGCTCAGTATATGGGCAGAGGGACCCAGTGTTTGTGCTCAGTATATGGGAAGTGTGACCCAGTGTTTGTGCTCAGTATATGAGCAGTGCGACCCAGTGTTTGTGCTCAGTATATGAGCAGTGTTTGTGCTCAGTATATGAGCAGTGTGACCCAGTGTTTGTGCTCAGTATATGAGCGGTGCGACCCAGTGTTTGTGCTCAGTATATGGGCAGTGTGACCCAGTGTTTGTGCTCAGTATATGGCCAGTGTGACCCAGTGTTTGTGCTCTGTATATGAGCAGTGTGACCCAGTGTTTGTGCTCAGTACATGGGCAGTGTGACCCAGTGTTTGTGCTCTGTACATGGGCAGTGTGACCCAGTGTTTGTGCTCTGTATATGAGCAGTTTGACCCAGTGTTTGTTCTCAGTATATGAGCAGTGTGACCCAGTGTTTGTGCTCAGTATATGGGCAGTGTGACCCAGTGTTTGTGCTCAGTATATGAGCAGTGTGACCCAGTGTTTGTGCTCAGTATATGGGCAGTGTGACCCAGTGTTTGTGCTCAGTATATGAGCACTGTGACCCAGTGTTTGTGCTCAGTATATGGGCAGTGTGACCCAGTGTTTGTGCTCAGTATATGAGCACTGTGACCCAGTGTTTGTGCTCAGTAAATGAGCAGTGTGACCCAGTGTTTGTGCTCAGTATATGAGCAGTGTGACCCAGTGCTTGTGCTCAGTATATGAGCAGTTTGACCCAGTGTTTGTGCACAGTATATGAGCAGTGTGACCCAGTGTTTGTGCTCAGTATATGAGCAGTGTGACCCAGTGTTTGTGCTCAGTGTATGGGCAGTGTGACCCAGTGTTTGTGCTCAGTATATGAGCAGTGTGACCCAGTGTTTGTGCTCAGTGTATGGGCAGTGTGGCCCAGTGTTTGTGCTCTGTATATGGGCAGTGTGTCCCAGTGTTTGTGCTCAGTGTATGGGCAGTGTGACCCAGTGTTTGTGCTCTGTATATGGGCAGTGTGACCCAGTGTTTGTGCTCAGTATATGAGCAGTGTGACCCAGTGTTTGTGCTCTGTATATGGGCAGTGTGACCCAGTGTTTGTGCTCAGTATATGAGCACTGTGACCCAGTGTTTGTGCTCAGTATATGGGCAGTGTGACGCAGTGTTTGTGCTCAGTATATGGGCAGTGTGACCCAGTGCTTGTGCTCAGTATATGAGCAGTGTGACCCAGGGTTTGTGCTCAGTATATGAGCAGCGTGACCCAGTGTTTGTGCTCAGTATATGGGCAGTGTGACCCAGTGTTTGTGCTCAGTATATGGGCAGTGTGACCCAGTCTTTGTGCTCAGTATATGGGCAGTGTGACCCAGGGTTTGTGCTCAGTATATGAGTAGTGTGACCCAGTGTTTGTGGTCAGTATATGAGCAGTGTGACCCAGTGCTTGTGCTCAGTATATGAGCAGTGTGACCCAGTGTTTGTGCTCAGTATATGAGCAGTGTGACCCAGTGTTTGTGCTCAGTATATGAGCAGTGTGACCCAGTGTTTGTGCTCAGTATATGAGCAGTGTGACCCAGTGTTTGTGCTCAGTATATGGGCAGTGTGACCCAGTCTTTGTGCTCAGTATATGGGCAGTGTGACCCAGGGTTTGTGCTCAGTATATGAGCAGTGTGACCCAGTGTTTGTGGTCAGTATATGAGCAGTGTGACCCAGAGCTTGTGCTCAGTATATGAGCAGTGTGACCCAGTGTTTGTGCTCAGTATATGAGCAGTGTGACCCAGTGTTTGTGCTCAGTATATGAGCAGTGTGACCCAGTGTTTGTGCTCAGTATATGAGCAGTGTGACCCATTTGTTTTGCTCAGTATATGAGCAGTTTGACCCAGTTTTTGTGCTCAGTATATGAGCAGTGTGGCCCAGTGTTTGTGCTCTGTATATGGGCAGTGTGACCCAGTGTTTGTGCTCAGTATATGGGCAGTGTGACACAGTGTTTGTGCTCAGTATATGAGTAGTGTGACCCAGTGTTTGTGCTCTGTATATGAGCAGTGTGACCCAGTGTTTGTGCTCAGTATATGAGCTGTGTGACCCAGTGTTTGTGCTCAGTATATGGGCAGTGTGACCCAGTGTTTGTGCTCTGTATATGAGCAGTGTGACCCAATGTTTGTGCTCAGTATATGAGCAGTGTGATCCAGTGTTTGTGCTCAGTATATGGGCAGTGTGACCCAGTGTTTGTGCTCAGTATATGAGCAGTATGACACAGTGTTTGTGCTCAGTATATGAGCAGTTTGACGCTGTGTTTGTGCTCTGTATATGAGCAGTGTGACCCAGAGTTTGTGCTCAGTATATGGGCAGTGTGACCCAGTGTTTGTGCTCAGTATATGGGCAGTGTGACACAGTGTTTGTGCTCAGTGTATGAGCAGTGTGACCCAGTGTTTGTGCTCAGTATATGGACAGTGTGACCCAGTGTTTGTGCTCAGTATATGAGCAGTGTGACCCAGTGTTTGTGCTCAGTATATGGGCAGTGTGACCCAGTGTTTGTGCTCAGTATATGAGCAGTGTGACTCAGTGTTTGTGCTTAGTATATGGGCAGTGGGACCCAGTGTTTGTGCTCAGTATATGAGCAGTGTGACCCAGTGTTTGTGCTCAGTATATGGGCAGTGTGACCCAGTGTTTGTGCTCAGTATATGGGCAGTGTGACCCAGTGTTTCTGCTCAGTATATTAGCAGTGTGACCCAGTGTTTGTGCTGAGTATATGGGCAGTGTGACCCAGTGTTTGTGCTCAGTATATGGGCAGTGTGACCCAGTGTTTGTGCTCTGTATATGGGCAGTGTGACCCAGTGTTTGTGCTCAGTATATGAGCAGTGTGACCCAGTGATTGTGCTCAGTGTATGGGCAGTGTGACCCAGTGTTTGTGCTCAGTGTATGGGCAGTGTGACCCAGTGTTTGTGCTCAGTATATGGCAGTGTGACCCAGTGTTTTTGCTCAGTATATGAGCAGTGTGACCCAGTGTTTGTGCTCAGTGTATGGGCAGTGTGACCCAGTGTTTGTGCTCTGCATATGAGCAGTGTGACCCAGTGTTTGTGCTCTGCATATGGGCAGTGTGACCCAGTGATTGTGCTCAGTGTATGGGCAGTGTGACCCAGTGTTTGTGCTCAGTATATGGGCTGTGTGACCCAGTGTTTGTGCTCAGTATATGGCAGTGTGACCCAGTGTTTTTGCTCAGTATATGAGCAGTGTGACCCAGTGTTTGTGCTCAGTGTATGGGCAGTGTGACCCAGTGTTTGTGCTCAGTATATGAGCAGTGTGACCCAGTGTTTGTGCTCAGTATATGGGCAGTGTGACCCAGTTTTTGCGCTCAGTATATGGGCAGTGTGACCCAGTGTTTGTGCTCAGTATATGGGTAGTGTGACCCAGTGTTTGTGCTCAGTATATGAGCAGTGTGACCCAGTGTTTGTGCTCAGTATATGAGCAGTGTGTCCCAGTGCTTCTGCTCAGTATATGAGCAGTGTGACCCAGTGTTTGTGCTCAGTATATGAGCAGTGTGACCCAGGGTTTGTGCTCCGTATATGGGCAGTGTGACCCAGTGTTTGTGCTCAGTATATGAGCAGTGTAGCCCAGTGTTTGTGCTCTGTATATGAGCAGTGTGACCCAGTGTTTGTGCTCTGTATATGGGCAGTGTGGCCCAGTGATTGTGCTCAGTATATGGGCAGAGGGACCCAGTGTTTGTGCTCAGTATATGGGAAGTGTGACCCAGTGTTTGTGCTCAGTATATGAGCAGTGTGACCCAGTGTTTGTGCTCAGTATATGAGCAGTGTTTGTGCTCAGTATATGAGCAGTGTGACCCAGTGTTTGTGCTCAGTATATGAGCGGTGCGACCCAGTGTTTGTGCTCAGTATATGGGCAGTGTGACCCAGTGTTTGTGCTCAGTATATGGCCAGTGTGACCCAGTGTTTGTGCTCTGTATATGAGCAGTGTGACCCAGTGTTTGTGCTCAGTATATGGGCAGTGTGACCCAGTGTTTGTGCTCTGTACATGGGCAGTGTGACCCAGTGTTTGTGCTCTGTATATGAGCAGTTTGACCCAGTGTTTGTGCTCAGTATATGAGCAGTGTGACCCAGTGTTTGTGCTCAGTATATGGGCAGTGTGACCCAGTGTTTTTGCTCAGTATATGAGCAGTGTGACCCAGTGTTTGTGCTCAGTATATGGGCAGTGTGACCCAGTGTTTGTGCTCAGTATATGAGCACTGTGACCCAGTGTTTGTGCTCAGTATATGGGCAGTGTGACCCAGTGTTTGTGCTCAGTATATGAGCACTGTGACCCAGTGTTTGTGCTCAGTAAATGAGCAGTGTGACCCAGTGTTTGTGCTCAGTATATGAGCAGTGTGACCCAGTGCTTGTGCTCAGTATATGAGCAGTTTGACCCAGTGTTTGTGCACAGTATATGAGCAGTGTGACCCAGTGTTTGTGCTCAGTATATGAGCAGTGTGACCCAGTGTTTGTGCTCAGTGTATGGGTAGTGTGACCCAGTGTTTGTGCTCAGTATATGAGCAGTGTGACCCAGTGTTTGTGCTCAGTGTATGGGCAGTGTGGCCCAGTGTTTGTGCTCTGTATATGGGCAGTGTGTCCCAGTGTTTGTGCTCAGTGTATGGGCAGTGTGACCCAGTGTTTGTGCTCTGTATATGGGCAGTGTGACCCAGTGTTTGTGCTCAGTATATGAGCAGTGTGACCCAGTGTTTGTGCTCTGTATATGGGCAGTGTGACCCAGTGTTTGTGCTCAGTATATGAGCACTGTGACCCAGTGTTTGTGCTCAGTATATGGGCAGTGTGACCCAGTGTTTGTGCTCAGTATGTGGGCAGTGTGACCCAGTGCTTGTGCTCAGTATATGAGCAGTGTGACCCAGGGTTTGTGCTCAGTATATGAGCAGCGTGACCCAGTGTTTGTGCTCAGTATATGGGCAGTGTGACCCAGTGTTTGTGCTCAGTATATGGGCAGTGTGACCCAGTCTTTGTGCTCAGTATATGGGCAGTGTGACCCAGGGTTTGTGCTCAGTATATGAGCAGTGTGACCCAGTGTTTGTGGTCAGTATATGAGCAGTGTGACCCAGTGCTTGTGCTCAGTATATGAGCAGTGTGACCCAGTGTTTGTGCTCAGTATATGAGCAGTGTGACCCAGTGTTTGTGCTCAGTATATGAGCAGTGTGACCCAGTGTTTGTGCTCAGTATATGAGCAGTGTGACCCAGTGTTTGTGCTCAGTATATGGGCAGTGTGACCCAGTCTTTGTGCTCAGTATATGGGCAGTGTGACCCAGGGTTTGTGCTCAGTATATGAGCAGTGTGACCCAGTGTTTGTGGTCAGTATATGTGCAGTGTGACCCAGAGCTTGTGCTCAGTATATGAGCAGTGTGACCCAGTGTTGGTGCTCAGTATATGAGCAGTGTGACCCAGTGTTTGTGCTCAGTATATGAGCAGTGTGACCCATTTGTTTTGCTCAGTATATGAGCAGTTTGACCCAGTTTTTGTGCTCAGTATATGAGCAGTGTGGCCCAGTGTTTGTGCTCTGTATATGGGCAGTTTGACCCAGTGTTTGTGCTCAGTATATGGGCAGTGTGACACAGTGTTTGTGCTCAGTATATGAGTAGTGTGACCCAGTGTTTGTGCTCTGTATATGAGCAGTGTGACCCAGTGTTTGTGCTCAGTATATGAGCTGTGTGACCCAGTGTTTGTGCTCAGTATATGGGCAGTGTGACCCAGTGTTTGTGCTCTGTATATGAGCAGTGTGACCCAATGTTTGTGCTCAGTATATGAGCAGTGTGATCCAGAGTTTGTGCTCAGTATATGGGCAGTGTGACCCAGTGTTTGTGCTCAGTATATGAGCAGTATGACACAGTGTTTGTGCTCAGTATATGAGCAGTTTGACGCTGTGTTTGTGCTCTGTATATGAGCAGTGTGACCCAGAGTTTGTGCTCAGTATATGGGCAGTGTGACCCAGTGTTTGTGCTCAGTATATGGGCAGTGTGACCCAGTGTTTGTGCTCAGTGTATGAGCAGTGTGACCCAGTGTTTGTGCTCAGTATATGGGCAGTGTGACCCAGTGTTTGTGCTCAGTATATGAGCAGTGTGACCCAGTGTTTGTGCTCAGTATATGGGCAGTGTGACCCAGTGTTTGTGCTCAGTATATGAGCAGTGTGACCCAGTGTTTGTGCTTAGTATATGGGCAGTGGGACCCAGTGTTTGTGCTCAGTATATGAGCAGTGTGACCCAGTGTTTGTGCTCAGTATATGGGCAGTGTGACCCAGTGTTTGTGCTCAGTATATGGGCAGTGTGACCCAGTGTTTCTGCTCAGTATATTAGCAGTGTGACCCAGTGTTTGTGCTGAGTATATGGGCAGTGTGACCCAGTGTTTGTGCTCAGTATATGGGCAGTGTGACCCAGTGTTTGTGCTCTGTATATGGGCAGTGTGACCCAGTGTTTGTGCTCAGTATATGAGCAGTGTGACCCAGTGATTGTGCTCAGTGTATGGGCAGTGTGACCCAGTGTTTGTGCTCAGTGTATGGGCAGTGTGACCCAGTGTTTGTGCTCAGTATATGGCAGTGTGACCCAGTGTTTTTGCTCAGTATATGAGCAGTGTGACCCAGTGTTTGTGCTCAGTGTATGGGCAGTGTGACCCAGTGTTTGTGCTCTGCATATGAGCAGTGTGACCCAGTGTTTGTGCTCTGCATATGGGCAGTGTGACCCAGTGATTGTGCTCAGTGTATGGGCAGTGTGACCCAGTGTTTGTGCTCAGTATATGGGCTGTGTGACCCAGTGTTTGTGCTCAGTATATGGCAGTGTGACCCAGTGTTTTTGCTCAGTATATGAGCAGTGTGACCCAGTGTTTGTGCTCAGTGTATGGGCAGTGTGACCCAGTGTTTGTGCTCAGTATATGAGCAGTGTGACCCAGTGTTTGTGCTCAGTATATGGGCAGTGTGACCCAGTTTTTGCGCTCAGTATATGAGCAGTGTGACCCAGTGTTTGTGCTCAGTATATGGGTAGTGTGACCCAGTGTTTGTGCTCAGTATATGAGCAGTGTGACCCAGTGTTTGTGCTCAGTATATGAGCAGTGTGTCCCAGTGCTTCTGCTCAGTATATGAGCAGTGTGACCCAGTGTTTGTGCTCAGTATATGAGCAGTGTGACCCAGGGTTTGTGCTCAGTATATGGGCAGTGTGACCCAGTGTTTGTGCTCAGTATATGAGCAGTGTGACCAGTGTTTGTGCTCAGTATATGAGCAGTGTGACCCAGTGTTTGTGCTCAGTATATGGGCAGTGTGCTCCAGTGTTTGTGCTCAGTATATGAGCAATGTGACCCAGTGTTTGTGCTAAGTATATGGGCAGTGTGACCCAGTGTTTGTGCTCAGTATATGGGCAGTGTGACCCAGTGTTTGTGCTCAGTATATGGGCAGTGTGACCCAGTGTTTGTGCTCAGTATATGAGCAGTGTGACCCAGTGTTTGTGCTCAGTATATGGGCAGTGTGACCCAGTGTTTGTGCTCAGTATATGGGCAGTGTGACCCAGTATTTGTGCTCCATATATGGGCAGTGTGACCCAGTGTTTGTGCTCAGTATATGAGCAGTGTAACCCAGTGTTTATGCTCTGTATATGAGCAGTGTGACCCAGTGTTTGTGCTCTGTAGATGGGCAGTGTGGCCCAGTGATTGTGCTCAGTATATGGGCAGAGGGACCCAGTGTTTGTGCTCAGTATATGGGAAGTGTGACCCAGTGTTTGTGCTCAGTATATGAGCAGTGTGACCCAGTGTTTGTGCTCAGTATATGAGCAGTGTTTGTGCTCAGTATATGAGCAGTGTGACCCAGTGTTTGTGCTCAGTATATGAGTGGTGTGACCCAGTGTTTGTGCTCAGTATATGGGCAGTGTGACCCAGTGTTTGTGCTCAGTATATGGGCAATGTGACCCAGTGTTTGTGCTCTGTATATGAGCAGTGTGACCCAGTGTTTGTGCTCAGTATATGGGCAGTGTGACCCAGTGTTTGTGCTCTGTACATGGGCAGTGTGACCCAGTGTTTGTGCTCTGTATATGAGCAGTTTGACCCAGTGTTTGTGCTCAGTATATGGGCAGTGTGACCCAGTGTTTGTGCTCAGTATATGAGCAGTGTGACCCAGTGTTTGTGCTCAGTATATGGGCATTGTGACTCAGTGTTTGTGCTCAGTATATGAGCACTGTGACCCAGTGTTTGTGCTCAGTATATGAGCAGTTTGACCCAGTGTTTGTGCACAGTATATGAGCAGTGTGACCCAGTGTTTGTGCTCTGTATATGAGCAGTGTGACCCAGTGTTTGTGCTCAGTATATGAGCAGTGTGACCCAGTGTTTGTGCTCTGTATATGAGCAGTGTGACCCAGTGTTTGTGCTCAGTATATGAGCAGCGTGGCCCAGTGTTTGTGCTCAGTATATGGGCAGTGTGTCCCAGTGTTTGTGCTCAGTGTATGGGCAGTGTGACCCAGTGTTTGTGCTCAGTATATGGGCAGTGTGACCCAGTGTTTGTGCTCAGTGTATGGGCAGTGTGACCCAGTGTTTGTGCTCAGTATATGGGCAGTGTGACCCAGTGTTTGTGCTCAGTGTATGGGCAGTGTGACCCAGTGTTTGTGCTCAGTATATGAGCAGTGTGACCCAGTGTTTGTGCTCAGTGTATGGGCAGTGTGACCTAGTGTTTGTGCTCAGTATATGAGCAGTGTGACCCAGTGTTTGTGCTCAGTATATGGGCAGTGTGACCCAGTGTTTGTGCTCAGTATATGAGCAGTGTGACCCAGTGCTTGTGCTCAGTATATGAGCAGTGTGACCCAGTGTTTGTGCTCAGTATATGGGCAGTGTGACCCAGTGTTTGTGCTCAGTATATGAGCAGTGTGACCCAGTGCTTGTGCTCAGTATATGAGCAGTGTGACCCAGTGTTTGTGCTCAGTATATGAGCAGTGTGACCCAGTGTTTGTGCTCAGTATATGAGCAGTGTGACCCAGTGTTTGTGCTCAGTATATGAGCAGTGTGACCCAGTGTTTGTGCTCAGTATATGAGCAGTGTGACCCAGTGTTTGTGCTCAGTATATGAGCAGTGTGACCCAGTGTTTGTGCTCAGTATATGAGCAGTGTGACCAGTGTTTGTGCTCAGTATATGAGCAGTGTGACCAGTGTTTGTGCTCAGTATATGGGCTGTGTGACCCAGTGTTTGTGCTCAGTAAATGAGCAGTGTGACCCAGTGTTTGTGCTCAGTAAATGAGCAGTGTGACCCAGTGTTTGTGCTCAGTATATGGGCAGTGTGACCCAGTGTTTGTGCTCAGTATATGAGCAGCGTGGCCCAGTGTTTGTGCTCAGTATATGAGCAGCGTGACCCAGTGTTTGTGCTCAGTATATGAGCAGTGTTACCCAGTGTTTGTGCTCAGTATATGGGCAGTATGACCTAGTCTTTGTGCTCAGTATATGAGCAGTATGACACAGTGTTTGTGCTCAGTATATGAGCAGTTTGACGCTGTGTTTGTGCTCTGTATATGAGCAGTGTGACCCAGAGTTTGTGCTCAGTATATGGGCAGTGTGACCCAATGCTTGTGCTCAGTATATGGGCAGTGTGACCCAGTGTTTGTGCTCAGTGTATGAGCAGTGTGACCCAGTGTTTGTGCTCAGTATATGGGCAGTGTGACCCAGTGTTTGTGCTCAGTATATGAGCAGTGTGACCCAGTGTTTGTGCTCAGTATATGGGCAGTGTGACCCAGTGTTTGTGCTCAGTATATGAGCAGTGTGACCCAGTGTTTGTGCTTAGTATATGGGCAGTGGGACCCAGTGTTTGTGCTCAGTATATGAGCAGTGTGACCCAGTGTTTCTGCTCAGTATATTGGCAGTGTGACCCAGTGTTTGTGCTCAGTATATGGGCAGTGTGACCCAGTGTTTCTGCTCAGTATATTAGCAGTGTGACCCAGTGTTTGTGCTGAGTATATGGGCAGTGTGACCCAGTGTTTGTGCTCAGTATATGGGCAGTGTGACCCAGTGTTTGTGCTCTGTATATGGGCAGTGTGACCCAGTGTTTGTGCTCAGTATATGGGCAGTGTGACCCTGTGTTTGTGCTCAGTATATGGGCAGTGTGACCCAGTGTTTGTGCTCAGTATATGGGCAGTGTGACCCAGTGTTTGTGCTCAGTATATGAGCAGTGGGACCCAGAGTTTGTGCTCAGTATGTGAACAGTGTGACCCAGTGTTTGTGCTCAGTATATGAGCAGTGTGACCCAGTGTTTGAGCTCAGTATATGAGCTGTGTGACCCAGTGTTTGTGCTCAGTATATGGGCTGTGTGACCCAGAGTTTGTGCTCAGTATATGAGCAGTGTGATCCAGTGTTTATGCTCAGTATGTGGGCAGTGTGACCCAGTGTTTGTGTTCAGTATATGAGCAGTGTGACCCAGTGTTTGTGCTCAGTATATGAGCAGTGTGACGCTGTGTTTGTGCTCTGTATATGAGCAGTGTGACCCAGAGTTTGTGCTCAGTATATGAGCAGTGTGACCCAGTGTTTGTGCTAAGTGTATGGGCAGTGTGACCCAGTGTTTGTGCTCTGTATATGAGCAGTGTGACCCAGTGTTTCTGCTCAGTATATTAGCAGTGTGACCCAGTGTTTGTGCTGAGTATATGGGCAGTGTGACCCAGTGTTTCTGCTCAGTATATTAGCAGTGTGACCCAGTGTTTGTGCTGAGTATATGGGCAGTGTGACCCAGTGTTTGTGCTCAGTATATGGGCAGTGTGACCCAGTGTTTGTGCTCTGTATATGGGCAGTGTGACCCAGTGTTTGTGCTCAGTATATGGGCAGTGTGACCCTGTGTTTGTGCTCAGTATATGGGCAGTGTGACCCAGTGTTTGTGCTCAGTATATGGGCAGTGTGACCCAGTGTTTGTGCTCAGTATATGAGCAGTGGGACCCAGAGTTTGTGCTCAGTATGTGAACAGTGTGACCCAGTGTTTGTGCTCAGTATATGAGCAGTGTGACCCAGTGTTTGAGCTCAGTATATGAGCTGTGTGACCCAGTGTTTGTGCTCAGTATATGGGCTGTGTGACCCAGAGTTTGTGCTCAGTATATGAGCAGTGTGATCCAGTGTTTATGCTCAGTATGTGGGCAGTGTGACCCAGTGTTTGTGTTCAGTATATGAGCAGTGTGACCCAGTGTTTGTGCTCAGTATATGAGCAGTGTGACGCTGTGTTTGTGCTCTGTATATGAGCAGTGTGACCCAGAGTTTGTGCTCAGTATATGAGCAGTGTGACCCAGTGTTTGTGCTAAGTGTATGGGCAGTGTGACCCAGTGTTTGTGCTCTGTATATGAGCAGTGTGACCCAGTGTTTGTGCTCAGTATATGAGCAGTGTGATCCAGTGTTTGTGCTCAGTATATGAGCAGTGTGACCAGTGTTTGTGCTCAGTATATGAGCAGTGTGACCAGAGTTTGTGCTCAGTATATGGGCAGTGTGACCCAGTGTTTGTGCTCAGTATATGAGCAGCGTGGCCCAGTGTTTGTGCTCAGTATATGAGCAGCGTGACCCAGTGTTTGTGCTCAGTATATGAGCAGTGTTACCCAGTGTTTGTGCTCAGTATATGGGCAGTGTGACCCAGTCTTTGTGCTCAGTATATGAGCAGTGTTACCCAGTGTTTGTGCTCAGTGTATGGGCAGTGTGACCCAGTGTTTGTGCTCAGTATATGGGCAGTGTGACCCAGTGTTTGTGCTCAGTATATGGGCAGTGTGACCCAGTGTTTGTGCTCAGTATATGGGCAGTGTGACCCAGTGTTTGTGGTCAGTATATGAGCAGTGTGACCCAGAGCTTGTGCTCAGTATATGAGCAGTGTGACCCAGTGTTTGTGCTCAGTATATGAGCCGTGTGACCCAGTGTTTGTGCTCAGTATATGGGCAGTGTGACCCAGTGTTTGTGCTCAGTATATGAGCAGTGTGACCCAGTGTTTGTGCTCAGTATATGAGCAGTGTGACCCATTTGTTTTGCTCAGTATATGAGCAGTTTGACCCAGTTTTTGTGCTCAGTATATGAGCAGTGTGGCCCAGTGTTTGTGCTCTGTATATGGGCAGTGTGACCCAGTGTTTGTGCTCAGTATATGGGCAGTGTGACACAGTGTTTGTGCTCAGTATATGAGTAGTGTGACCCAGTGTTTGTGCTCTGTAAATGAGCAGTGTGACCCAGTGTTTGTGCTCAGTATATGAGCTGTGTGACCCAGTGTTTCTGCTCAGTATATGGGCAGTGTGACCCAGTGTTTGTGCTCTGTATATGAGCAGTGTGACCCAATGTTTGTGCTCAGTATATGAGCAGTGTGATCCAGTGTTTGTGCTCAGTATATGGGCAGTGTGACCCAGTGTTTGTGCTCAGTATATGAGCAGTATGACACAGTGTTTGTGCTCAGTATATGAGCAGTTTGACGCTGTGTTTGTGCTCTGCATATGAGCAGTGTGACCCAGAGTTTGTGCTCAGTATATGGGCAGTGTGACCCAGTGTTTATGCTCAGTATATGGGCAGTGTGACCCAGTGTTTGTGCTCAGTGTATGAGCAGTGTGACCCAGTGTTTGTGCTCAGTATATGGGCAGTGTGACCCAGTGTTTGTGCTCAGTATATGAGCAGTGTGACCCAGTGTTTGTGCTCAGTATATGGGCAGTGTGACCCAGTGTTTGTGCTCAGTATATGAGCAGTGTGACCCAGTGTTTGTGCTTAGTATATGGGCAGTGGGACCCAGTGTTTGTGCTCAGTATATGAGCAGTGTGACCCAGTGTTTGTGCTCAGTATATGGGCAGTGTGACCCAGTGTTTGTGCTCAGTATATGGGCAGTGTGACCCAGTGTTTCTGCTCAGTATATTAGCAGTGTGACCCAGTGTTTGTGCTGAGTATATGGGCAGTGTGACCCAGTGTTTGTGCTCAGTATATGGGCAGTGTGACCCAGTGTTTGTGCTCTGTATATGGGCAGTGTGACCCAGTGTTTGTGCTCAGTATATGGGCAGTGTGACCCTGTGTTTGTGCTCAGTATATGGGCAGTGTGACCCATTTGTTTTGCTCAGTATATGAGCAGTTTGACCCAGTTTTTGTGCTCAGTATATGAGCAGTGTGGCCCAGTGTTTGTGCTCTGTATATGGGCAGTGTGACCCAGTGTTTGTGCTCAGTATATGGGCAGTGTGACACAGTGTTTGTGCTCAGTATATGAGTAGTGTGACCCAGTGTTTGTGCTCTGTATATGAGCAGTGTGACCCAGTGATTGTGCTCAGTATATGAGCTGTGTGACCCAGTGTTTGTGCTCAGTATATGGGCAGTGTGACCCAGTGTTTGTGCTCTGTATATGAGCAGTGTGACCCAATGTTTGTGCTCAGTATATGAGCAGTGTGATCCAGTGTTTGTGCTCAGTATATGGGCAGTGTGACCCAGTGTTTGTGCTCAGTATATGAGCAGTATGACACAGTGTTTGTGCTCAGTATATGAGCAGTTTGACGCTGTGTTTGTGCTCTGTATATGAGCAGTGTGACCCAGAGTTTGTGCTCAGTATATGGGCAGTGTGACCCAATGCTTGTGCTCAGTATATGGGCAGTGTGACCCAGTGTTTGTGCTCAGTGTATGAGCAGTGTGACCCAGTGTTTGTGCTCAGTATATGGGCAGTGTGACCCAGTGTTTGTGCTCAGTATATGAGCAGTGTGACCCAGTGTTTGTGCTCAGTATATGGGCAGTGTGACCCAGTGTTTGTGCTCAGTATATGAGCAGTGTGACCCAGTGTTTGTGCTTAGTATATGGGCAGTGGGACCCAGTGTTTGTGCTCAGTATATGAGCAGTGTGACCCAGTGTTTCTGCTCAGTATATTGGCAGTGTGACCCAGTGTTTGTGCTCAGTATATGGGCAGTGTGACCCAGTGTTTCTGCTCAGTATATTAGCAGTGTGACCCAGTGTTTGTGCTGAGTATATGGGCAGTGTGACCCAGTGTTTGTGCTCAGTATATGGGCAGTGTGACCCAGTGTTTGTGCTCTGTATATGGGCAGTGTGACCCAGTGTTTGTGCTGAGTATATGGGCAGTGTGACCCTGTGTTTGTGCTCAGTATATGGGCAGTGTGACCCAGTGTTTGTGCTCAGTATATGGGCAGTGTGACCCAGTGTTTGTGCTCAGTATATGAGCAGTGGGACCCAGAGTTTGTGCTCAGTATGTGAACAGTGTGACCCAGTGTTTGTGCTCAGTATATGAGCAGTGTGACCCAGTGTTTGAGCTCAGTATATGAGCTGTGTGACCCAGTGTTTGTGCTCAGTATATGGGCTGTGTGACCCAGAGTTTGTGCTCAGTATATGAGTAGTGTGATCCAGTGTTTATGCTCAGTATGTGGGCAGTGTGACCCAGTGTTTGTGTTCAGTATATGAGCAGTGTGACCCAGTGTTTGTGCTCAGTATATGAGCAGTGTGACGCTGTGTTTGTGCTCTGTATATGAGCAGTGTGACCCAGAGTTTGTGCTCAGTATATGAGCAGTGTGACCCAGTGTTTGTGCTAAGTGTATGGGCAGTGTGACCCAGTGTTTGTGCTCTGTATATGAGCAGTGTGACCCAGTGTTTGTGCTCAGTATATGAGCAGTGTGATCCAGTGTTTGTGCTCAGTATATGGGCAGTGTGACCCAATTTTTTCTGCTCAGTATATGAGCAGTGTGACCCAGTGTTTGTGCTCAGTATATGAGCAGTGTGACACTGTGTTTGTGCTCTGTATATGAGCAGTGTAACCCAGAGTTTGCGCTCAGTATATGAGCAGTGTGTCCCAGTGTTTGTGCACTGTATATGAACAGTGTGACCCAGTGTTTGTGCTCAGTATATGAGCAGTGTGACCCAGTGTTTGTGCTCAGTATATGGACAGTGTGACCCAGTGTTCGTGCTCAGTATATGGGCAGTGTGACCCAGTGTTTGTGCTCTGTATATGGGCAGTGTGAACCAGTGTTTGTGCTCAGTATATGGGCAGAGGGACCCAGTGTTTGTGCTCAGTATATGGGAAGTGTGGCCCCGTGTTTGTGCTCAGTATATGAGCAGTGTGACCCAGTGTTTGTGCTCAGTATATGAGCAGTGTTTGTGCTCAGTATATGAGCAGTGTGACCCAGTGTTTGTGCTCAGTATATGAGCGGTGTGACCCAGTGTTTGTGCTCAGTATATGGGCAGTGTGACCCAGTGTTTGTGCTCAGTATATGGGCAGTGTGACCCAGTGTTTGTGCTCTGTATATGAGCAGTGTGACCCAGTGTTTGTGCTCAGTATATGGTCAGTGTGACCCAGTGTTTGTGCTCTGTATATGGGCAGTGTGACCCAGTATTTGTGCTCTGTATATGAGCAGTTTGACCCAGTGTTTGTGCTCAGTATATGAGCAGTGTGCCCCAGTGTTTGTGCTCAGTATATGGGCAGTGTGACCCAGTGTTTCTGCTCATTATATGAGCAGTGTGACCCAGTGTTTGTGCTCAGTATATGAGCAGTGTGACCCAGTGTTTGTGCTCATTATATGGGCAGTGTGACTCAGTGTTTGTGCTCAGTATATGAGCAGTGTGACCCAGTGTTTGTGCTCAGTATATGGGCAGTGTGACCCAGTGTTTGTGCTCAGTATATGAGCAGTGTGACCCAGTGTTTGTGCTCAGTATATGAGCAGCGTGACCCAGTGTTTGTGCTCAGTATATGAGCAGTGTGACCCAGTATTTGTGATCAGTATATGAGCAGTGTGACCCAGTATTTGTGCTCAGTATATGAGCAGTGTGACCCAGTATTTGTGCTCAGTATATGAGCAGTGTGACCCAGTGTTTGTGATCAGTATATGAGCAGCGTGGCACAGTGTTTGTGCTCAGTATATGAGCAGTGTGTCCCAGTGTTTGTGCTCAGTGTATGGGCAGAGTGACCCAGTGTTTGTGCTCTGTATATGGGCAGTGTGACCCAGTGTTTGTGCTCAGTATATGAGCAGTGTGACCCAGTGTTTGTGCTCAGTATATGGGCAGTGTGACCCAGTGTTTGTGCTCAGTATATGAGCAGTGTGACCCAGTGTTTGTGCTCAGTATATGAGCAGTGTGACCCAGTGTTTGTGCTCAGTATATGAGCAGTGTGACCCAGTGTTTGTGCTCAGTATATGAGCAGTGTGACCCAGTGTTTGTGCTCAGTATATGAGCAGTGTGACCAGTGTTTGTGCTCAGTATATGAGCAGTGTGACCAGTGTTTGTGCTCAGTATATGGGCAGTGTGACCCAGTGTTTGTGCTCAGTATATGAGCAGCGTGGCCCAGTGTTTGTGCTCAGTATATGGGCAGTGTGACCCAGTCTTTGTGCTCAGTATATGAGCAGTGTTACCCAGTGTTTGTGCTCAGTATATGAGCAGTGTGACCAGTGTTTGTGCTCAGTATATGGGCAGTGTGACCCAGTGTTTGTGCTCAGTATATGAGCAGCGTGGCCCAGTGTTTGTGCTCAGTATATGAGCAGTGTGACCCAGTGTTTGTGCTCAGTATATGAGCAGTGTGACCAGTGTTTGTGCTCAGTATATGAGCAGTGTGACCCAGTGTTTGTGCTCAGTATATGAGCAGCGTGGCCCAGTGTTTGTGCTCAGTATATGGGCAGTGTGACCCAGTCTTTGTGCTCAGTATATGAGCAGTGTTACCCAGTGTTTGTGCTCAGTATATGGGCAGTGTGACCCAGTCTTTGTGCTCAGTATATGAGCAGTGTTACCCAGTGTTTGTGCTCAGTGTATGGGCAGTGTGACCCAGTGTTTGTGCTCAGTATATGGGCAGTGTGACCCAGTGTTTGTGCTCAGTATATGGGCAGTGTGACCCAGTGTTTGTGCTCAGTATATGGGCAGTGTGACCCAGTGTTTGTGGTCAGTATATGAGCAGTGTGACCCAGAGCTTGTGCTCAGTATATGAGCAGTGTGACCCAGTGTTTGTGCTCAGTATATGAGCCGTGTGACCCAGTGTTTGTGCTCAGTATATGGGCAGTGTGACCCAGTGTTTGTGCTCAGTATATGAGCAGTGTGACCCAGTGTTTGTGCTCAGTATATGAGCAGTGTGACCCATTTGTTTTGCTCAGTATATGAGCAGTTTGACCCAGTTTTTGTGCTCAGTATATGAGCAGTGTGGCCCAGTGTTTGTGCTCTGTATATGGGCAGTGTGACCCAGTGTTTGTGCTCAGTATATGGGCAGTGTGACACAGTGTTTGTGCTCAGTATATGAGTAGTGTGACCCAGTGTTTGTGCTCTGTAAATGAGCAGTGTGACCCAGTGTTTGTGCTCAGTATATGAGCTGTGTGACCCAGTGTTTGTGCTCAGTATATGGGCAGTGTGACCCAGTGTTTGTGCTCTGTATATGAGCAGTGTGACCCAATGTTTGTGCTCAGTATATGAGCAGTGTGATCCAGTGTTTGTGCTCAGTATATGGGCAGTGTGACCCAGTGTTTGTGCTCAGTATATGAGCAGTATGACACAGTGTTTGTGCTCAGTATATGAGCAGTTTGACGCTGTGTTTGTGCTCTGTATATGAGCAGTGTGACCCAGAGTTTGTGCTCAGTATATGGGCAGTGTGACCCAGTGTTTGTGCTCAGTATATGGGCAGTGTGACCCAGTGTTTGTGCTCAGTGTATGAGCAGTGTGACCCAGTGTTTGTGCTCAGTATATGGGCAGTGTGACCCAGTGTTTGTGCTCAGTATATGAGCAGTGTGACCCAGTGTTTGTGCTCAGTATATGGGCAGTGTGACCCAGTGTTTGTGCTCAGTATATGAGCAGTGTGACCCAGTGTTTGTGCTTAGTATATGGGCAGTGGGACCCAGTGTTTGTGCTCAGTATATGAGCAGTGTGACCCAGTGTTTGTGCTCAGTATATGGGCAGTGTGACCCAGTGTTTGTGCTCAGTATATGGGCAGTGTGACCCAGTGTTTCTGCTCAGTATATTAGCAGTGTGACCCAGTGTTTGTGCTGAGTATATGGGCAGTGTGACCCAGTGTTTGTGCTCAGTATATGGGCAGTGTGACCCAGTGTTTGTGCTCTGTATATGGGCAGTGTGACCCATTTGTTTTGCTCAGTATATGAGCAGTTTGACCCAGTTTTTGTGCTCAGTATATGAGCAGTGTGGCCCAGTGTTTGTGCTCTGTATATGGGCAGTGTGACCCAGTGTTTGTGCTCAGTATATGGGCAGTGTGACACAGTGTTTGTGCTCAGTATATGAGTAGTGTGACCCAGTGTTTGTGCTCTGTATATGAGCAGTGTGACCCAGTGATTGTGCTCAGTATATGAGCTGTGTGACCCAGTGTTTGTGCTCAGTATATGGGCAGTGTGACCCAGTGTTTGTGCTCTGTATATGAGCAGTGTGACCCAATGTTTGTGCTCAGTATATGAGCAGTGTGATCCAGTGTTTGTGCTCAGTATATGGGCAGTGTGACCCAGTGTTTGTGCTCAGTATATGAGCAGTATGACACAGTGTTTGTGCTCAGTATATGAGCAGTTTGACGCTGTGTTTGTGCTCTGTATATGAGCAGTGTGACCCAGAGTTTGTGCTCAGTATATGGGCAGTGTGACCCAATGCTTGTGCTCAGTATATGGGCAGTGTGACCCAGTGTTTGTGCTCAGTGTATGAGCAGTGTGACCCAGTGTTTGTGCTCAGTATATGGGCAGTGTGACCCAGTGTTTGTGCTCAGTATATGAGCAGTGTGACCCAGTGTTTGTGCTCAGTATATGGGCAGTGTGACCCAGTGTTTGTGCTCAGTATATGAGCAGTGTGACCCAGTGTTTGTGCTTAGTATATGGGCAGTGGGACCCAGTGTTTGTGCTCAGTATATGAGCAGTGTGACCCAGTGTTTCTGCTCAGTATATTGGCAGTGTGACCCAGTGTTTGTGCTCAGTATATGGGCAGTGTGACCCAGTGTTTCTGCTCAGTATATTAGCAGTGTGACCCAGTGTTTGTGCTGAGTATATGGGCAGTGTGACCCAGTGTTTGTGCTCAGTATATGGGCAGTGTGACCCAGTGTTTGTGCTCTGTATATGGGCAGTGTGACCCAGTGTTTGTGCTGAGTATATGGGCAGTGTGACCCTGTGTTTGTGCTCAGTATATGGGCAGTGTGACCCAGTGTTTGTGCTCAGTATATGGGCAGTGTGACCCAGTGTTTGTGCTCAGTATATGAGCAGTGGGACCCAGAGTTTGTGCTCAGTATGTGAACAGTGTGACCCAGTGTTTGTGCTCAGTATATGAGCAGTGTGACCCAGTGTTTGAGCTCAGTATATGAGCTGTGTGACCCAGTGTTTGTGCTCAGTATATGGGCTGTGTGACCCAGAGTTTGTGCTCAGTATATGAGTAGTGTGATCCAGTGTTTATGCTCAGTATGTGGGCAGTGTGACCCAGTGTTTGTGTTCAGTATATGAGCAGTGTGACCCAGTGTTTGTGCTCAGTATATGAGCAGTGTGACGCTGTGTTTGTGCTCTGTATATGAGCAGTGTGACCCAGAGTTTGTGCTCAGTATATGAGCAGTGTGACCCAGTGTTTGTGCTAAGTGTATGGGCAGTGTGACCCAGTGTTTGTGCTCTGTATATGAGCAGTGTGACCCAGTGTTTGTGCTCAGTATATGAGCAGTGTGATCCAGTGTTTGTGCTCAGTATATGGGCAGTGTGACCCAATTTTTTCTGCTCAGTATATGAGCAGTGTGACCCAGTGTTTGTGCTCAGTATATGAGCAGTGTGACACTGTGTTTGTGCTCTGTATATGAGCAGTGTAACCCAGAGTTTGCGCTCAGTATAATGAGCAGTGTGTCCCAGTGTTTGTGCACTGTATATGAACAGTGTGACCCAGTGTTTGTGCTCAGTATATGAGCAGTGTGACCCAGTGTTTGTGCTCAGTATATGGACAGTGTGACCCAGTGTTCGTGCTCAGTATATGGGCAGTGTGACCCAGTGTTTGTGCTCTGTATATGGGCAGTGTGAACCAGTGTTTGTGCTCAGTATATGGGCAGAGGGACCCAGTGTTTGTGCTCAGTATATGGGAAGTGTGGCCCCGTGTTTGTGCTCAGTATATGAGCAGTGTGACCCAGTGTTTGTGCTCAGTATATGAGCAGTGTTTGTGCTCAGTATATGAGCAGTGTGACCCAGTGTTTGTGCTCAGTATATGAGCGGTGTGACCCAGTGTTTGTGCTCAGTATATGGGCAGTGTGACCCAGTGTTTGTGCTCAGTATATGGGCAGTGTGACCCAGTGTTTGTGCTCTGTATATGAGCAGTGTGACCCAGTGTTTGTGCTCAGTATATGGTCAGTGTGACCCAGTGTTTGTGCTCTGTATATGGGCAGTGTGACCCAGTATTTGTGCTCTGTATATGAGCAGTTTGACCCAGTGTTTGTGCTCAGTATATGAGCAGTGTGCCCCAGTGTTTGTGCTCAGTATATGGGCAGTGTGACCCAGTGTTTCTGCTCATTATATGAGCAGTGTGACCCAGTGTTTGTGCTCAGTATATGAGCAGTGTGACCCAGTGTTTGTGCTCATTATATGGGCAGTGTGACTCAGTGTTTGTGCTCAGTATATGAGCAGTGTGACCCAGTGTTTGTGCTCAGTATATGGGCAGTGTGACCCAGTGTTTGTGCTCAGTATATGAGCAGTGTGACCCAGTGTTTGTGCTCAGTATATGAGCAGCGTGACCCAGTGTTTGTGCTCAGTATATGAGCAGTGTGACCCAGTATTTGTGATCAGTATATGAGCAGTGTGACCCAGTATTTGTGCTCAGTATATGAGCAGTGTGACCCAGTATTTGTGCTCAGTATATGAGCAGTGTGACCCAG
>NW_028226327.1:0-48623 GCF_052327205.1 Somniosus microcephalus | reverse complement strand
ATCCTCCGTTGATCTGTTTGCACGATAGGCAAACTGGTGTTGGTCAAGAGAGGCGGGGAACACTGGCTTTGATGTGAGCCAGGGCCAGTCTCTCGCAGTGGATTTCCTGTCAGTGGCCCGGTTCTGATGTCGGCGCGCTGTGCTAACCTGACCCAGCGGCGTAGTTAGTGCGATGTGCCGGCTGGGATCAGGTTAGCACTGTTCAGCCAATCAGGGGAGGGGAAACTTCATTCATAAGTTTGAGAGTAAGAACTGTCAAACTCATGAGAAGTACTGCACCCCAAAACACTACTTAAACTTTAAATAAAATTTAAAAAAACATCCCAATCATTAAATCTATATATATAAATCGGTACTTCTGTCTGTCATCGCGTGTGCGTCTGTCGGGTATGCGCTCGAAAGTTACAGGGCGTACCTACGCGCGCGTTACCTCCAAAGAAAGCTTACGCTTCCGAGACGGTTTTAAACGTATTTACGTTTCGGCCGGGCTAAAATCGCGCCCGCCGTATCCCAAAAACCTTAACATTCCGCTCATTAGCATCTCATTATCCGCTCATTAGCGACAGAGTGACCTCGAGCTCGACCAATCGTATGCCGGGTTGCTGGCGTGTGCCGCCGGGCCAATCGGTGCGTGTGTGGCCGGGCCTTATCCTTCTGAACCGAGGTGAGTCGCCGCCATCTTGATTCCAAACTTTTCCTTTCTTTTTCCCGCTTTCTGCGTCTTAAAAAAAAACGTTGCTTTTAAAACACATATTGTTTAAAAAAAAAATGATTAAGAAAGTAATTAACTTATCTAATCTCATTAATTTTCCTACCTTTCCCCGTTTTTCCAGGTAGGCCTAGAAGCCTCGGCGTCTCCTCTGCACCCACGCCCGAGCTAGGCACCTCCCGGCCCCACTCGAAGGCTGGAGGGCCGAGCCTCAGCCCAGCGCCGCTACGGTGCGCGCGCAGCAGGAGCTGAGACGCGGCGTCTCTCTCTGGCTCGGCCGGGGGGCGGGGGTTGCTGAGCGTCCAGCGTTACCCTGGCAACCGGCCCCGCCGGCTGTCTCGCATAGCCACAATCGGCGGTCTTCACCTCGGGGGGGGGGGCGCGCGCGCAGCAGGAGCAGCTGAGACGCGGCGTCTCTCGCTCTGGCTCGGCCGGGGGGGGCGGGGCTTGGTCAGCGTCACGGTTACCCTGGCAACCGGGCCCGCCGGCCAAGCCAGAGATAGACGCCGCGTCTCAGCTCCTGCTGCGCGCGCAATCGGCGGTCTTCACCTCGGGGGGGGGGGGGGGCGGGGGGCGCGACCCTCGGTGGGGGGGGGCGCGACCCTCGGGGGGGGGGGGGGGGCGCGACCCTCGGGGGGGGGGGGGCGCGACCCTCGGGGGGGGCGGGGGGGGCGACCCTCGGGGGGCGGGGGGGGCGCGCGACCCTCGGTGGGGGGGGGCGCGACCCTCGGTGGGGGGGGGGGCGCGACCCTCGGGGGGGGGGGCGCCTCCCGCCCTCCCTTCCCCCCCCCCGCCCCCCTCCCCTCCCTTTCCCCCCCCCGCCCCCCTCCCCTCCCCCCCCCCTCCCCTCCCCCCCCGCCCCCTCCCCTCCCTTTCCCCTCCCTCCCTTTTCCCCCCTCCCTCCCCCCCTTTTCCCCCCCCCTCCCCCCCTTTTCCCCCCCCCCCTCCCCCCCTTTTCCCCCCCCCTCCCCCCCTTTTCCCCCCCGCCCTCCCTTCCCCCCCCCCGCCTCCCTTCCCTCCCCTCCCTCTCTTCCCCCCAGTCGCTCTCTCTCTTCCCCCCAGTTGCTCTCTCTCTCTCTTTCCAACAACAACATGCCCTCGAAAAAGCCTCGGCACCGCCGGGCACTTCAGCTAGTTAAGTATAAATAAGTTTAAAAAAATAATTTAAAAAATAATTTTTTTTTTTGAAAAAAATAAATTTTTAATAAAAAGGGTCTAAAACTAAACTTACCTTATTGTAGATTCTTTAAAATAATAAACCCGTGGGAAAAAAATTCTAAATTGCACTAAAACACCACTTACCTGTAAAAATAAATACTTACGTGTGCTTTTTACAAGTGTAAAGACCGGAGGCCTTTACACATGCGCAAATCCCCCAAAACAGAGGGAATCCAAGACGCACGCGCTGCCCCCTACAGCGCACGCGCTAGCCTCTTCACCTCTTGGGTTAGAGGAGAGGAAATGCCGGTTTTCAGCGCATGCGCTGTGCATGCTGAAAACCGGCATTTCCTCCAGCCAGACGCGTGAGTACCCCCTTCCGTACTCACGCGTTTGGGGAGGAATTGCTGCCCCAATATATATATATATGATCTAGACAAGGGAACTAGATGTAATATCTCCAAGTTTGCAGATGACACAAAGCTGGGTGGGCATGTGTGCTGTGAGGAGGATGCAGAGAAACTCCAGTACGATTTGGACAGGTTGGGTGATTATACTGCATTTGCCATGCATCTGCCCAATGTGGATAAATGCGAGGTTATCCACTACTCTCTGTTTCCTGTCACTTAGCCAATTTCCATGCTGCCACTGTCCCTTTTATTCCATGGACTTCAACTTTGCTGGCAAGCCTATAATGTGGCACTTTATCAAACACATTTTGGAAGTCCATGTACACCACATCAACTGCATTTCCCTCATCAACACTGTTGCCTCAGCAAAAAAATCAAAAAAACTCAGTAATGTCAGAAGTGAGGATGTTCGCTGATGATTGCACAGTGTTCAGTTCCATTCACAACTCCTCAGATAATGAAGCAGTCCATGCCCACATGCAGCAAGACCTGGACAACATTCAAGCTTGGGCTGGTAAGTGGCAGTTAACATTCGTGCCACACAAGTACCAGGCAATGACCATCTCCAACAAGCGAGAGTCTAACCACCACCCCTTGACATTCAATGGCATTACCATCGCCGGATCCCCCACCATCGACATCCTGTGGGGTCACCATTGACCAGAAACTTAACTGGACCAGTCACATAATTACTGTGGCTACAAGAGGTCAGAGGCTGGGTATTCTGCGGCGAGCGACTCACCTCCTGACTCCCCAAAGCCTTTCCACCATCTACACGGCACAAGTAAGGGAGTGTGATGGAATACTCTCTACTTGCCTGGATGAGTGCAGCTCCAACAACCCCATCTCTGTGGTCTCCTTCAGCACCCCCCCCACAAGATGTCTGCGCTCCTCAAATTCTGCCCTCTTGAGTATCCCTGATTATAAATCGTTCAACCATCGGTGGCCGTGCCTTCAGCTGTCTAGGCCCTAAGTTCTGGAATTCCCCCCCTAAACCTTTCTGCCTCTCTACCTCTCTTTTCTCCTTTAAGACACTCCTTAAAACCTACCTCTTTGACCAAGCTTTTGGTCATTTGCCCTAATTTCTTATGTGGCTCGGTGTCAATTTTTTGTTTTATAATACTCCTGTGAAGCGCCTTGGGACGTTTTACTACATTGAAGGCGCTAAATAAATACAAGTTGTTGTTGTTGAAATAAGTGTAGGTAATAAAATGTAACTCTGGGGTAATAAAATATAACAGTTGGTAAGGTTTTTTGATGTATAAAGGATCATGGTTTTCAACAGTCTGTCAGAGTGCTCGAAAGATACAGAAACCAGGAAAAGTCACTCTCTGTATAGTTACGGCCGATCACCTTTTACTGTGCATCGCTACGAAGTCTCGTGCTTGCTCGAAACGTGTTGTGAACCAGGGAAAGGAGGTTGACCATTCTGTACTTTCTGTGGTGCATCATCACGCCTGTCTTAGTCAGAGATTACACAAAGAAACATTGCAGAACTTTAAAGTATTCTCACTATCGATTGTCCTTCTAGCCAGTACCCTGCTACTTCCAGATTCTTTTGCCCAAAATGTTGACAGGCACAAGATAGAGAGAATTCAAAATTGCACGGTTGGTATATTTTGCCCCAGAAATAAGATATTTGCAGCTTTTCCTGAGGGTTTAATTGTTTGCTACATTATACATTTCAGAGTGGTTAATTTTCTCATTTTTACTTTATAACTAAGAACAAATCTATAACATTTCCAAATGGTTCTCCCTGATTGCACAGGTAGTTTTATTAATTTTGTTCTGCACCAGGTAGAAAGGACAGATCTTAGTGTTAATGATTTAAATTTACTCCGCCGATTGGACACTTTTGCACATCACTGGCACTTGGAAAACCGGCAGAGCTGTTTGTATGACATTACTGTCAGTACTGAAGGGCTTTTAGTTCTCTCTTTGCTTTGGCACAGTCCTACTTCTGCAGTATTCTCAAAACATTGAAAGAGCTGGCAGTGGAGAATAATCAATGATACGGAGAAAACCTGCCCACAGAAATGGCAAGATTGAATATGCCTGCTTTTCATTAACAGGGGATTGAGGGAAGATAGCAATAACAGGAAAATGGTGCCTTATATTAAAAGCAGTGGAACAATCTTTTAAACAAAGATCTGATTGATGCCCAGTTAGATAGGGAAAGATAGACAACAGTGCTGCAATAGTGTAGCCAAAATAAGGGGGAAAAATGGATGAGCTTCTTGTATGATGGGCACTTGCAAATGGATTCCCTCCATGGCCTTGTCCCTTCCTATCTCTGTAATCTCCTCCAGCTACACACCCCCTCCCCACCCCCGAGATATCTGCGCTCCTCTAATTCTGCCCTCTTGAGCATCCCTGATTATAATTGCTCAACCTTTGGTGGCTGTGCCTTCTGTTGCCTAGGCCCTGAGCTCTGGAATTCCCTGCCTAAACCTCTCCGTCTCGCTACCTCTCTTTCCTCCTTTAAGAAGTTCCTTAAAACCTACCTCTTTGACCAAGCTTTTGGTCACCTGCCCTAATTTCTCCTTATGTGGATCGGTGTCAAATTTTTTGTCTTAAAATACTTCTGTGAAGCGCCTTGGGACGTTTTACTACATTAAAGACGCTATATAAAAACAAGTTGTTGTTGTTGTGTTGGGAGCAGGATCTGATTTTATTAGTTGAACTGTACAAGCAAGGAGTCACAAGCACGATGGGCTGAATGGTCCCCTTCTGTGCTGTATCATTCTATAAGAAGCTCTTCCTATATAAAGTTGATTATTTAGACAGCCTTGCATGTAGCAAGCACTTCCTGCAAGTGTTGCATCCATTTCCTGCAACACTTTCCCCATCACACTTCATTAATAACACCCCATATATTATTAAAAAGCCTGTTTGGCGACTCACTGTGAACGACGTCACAGAATACCTGCTCGTATATTGGAACTGTGGGAGAGGAAAAATAATCAAAGCAGTGACTAGTAAAACAGCAGAAATAGCTGTTCATCCCTCAAAGGATTAAAACAAAAGGTTTCTGTAGCTTCAGTTAGCAGTGATGCTATTTCAATCACAAAACAAAATCATGCTTCGGAAAATATAGAAAAAAAGATGGTAACAGGGCACTGTAGAAATAAACCAGATTATGCACCATCAGGACTACACAGGTGAAGCACAGTCTGGGCCCCAGCATCAGAGAGCACTTCAAAAAGAAAGACTTGCAATCTGGCCTGGTCGCTATATTAGAAAAAGGATATAGAGGCACTGGAGAAGGTGCAGAGAAGATTTACAAGGATGATACCAGAAATGCGAGGGTATACATATCAGGAAAGATTGAGCAGCCTGGGTCTCTTTTCTTTTGAAAAAAGGCGGCCGAGGGGTGACCTAATAGAGGTCTTTAAAATTATGAAAGGTTTTGATAGAGTGGATAAAGAGAGAATGTTTCCACTTGTGGGGAAGAGCATAACTAGAGGCCATCAATATAAGATAGTCACCAAGAAATCAGATAGGGAATTCAGAAGAAACCTCTTTACCCAGAGAGTGGTGAGAATGTGGAACTCGCTGCCACAGGGAGTGGTTGAAGCGAATAGAAGGGGAGGCTGGACAAGCATATGAGGGGGAAGGGAATAGAGGGTTACGCTGATAGGTTTAGATGAGGAATGACGGGAGGAGGCTCGTGTGGAGCATAAACGCTGGCACGGACTGGTTGAGCCGAATGGCCTGTTTCTGTGCCGTATATCCGATGGAATCCGATGTATATAGAGTTTATCATGACCTCAGGGCATCCCAAAGCTCTTTACAGCCAATGAAGTACGTTTTGAAGTGTGGTCACTGTTGCAATCATGGAAATTGTTTTTAGAAATTTATGGCCCAGAAGGAGGCCATTCAACCCATCGTGTCTGTGCCAGGAATTGCACACAGCAAGCCCCCACAAACAGCAATGTGGTAATGACAAGATCATCTTTTTTTTATTTTTTTATAAAGTGATGTTGATTGAGGGATAAATATTGGCCAAGGAGGACTCCCCTGCTCTTCTTTGAAATAGTGCCGAGGGATCTTTTACGTCCACCCGAGGGGGCAGACGGGGCTCCAGTTTAACATCTCATCTGAAAGACGGCACCTCTGACAGCGCAGCACTCCCTCAGCGCTGCACTGGAGTGTCAGCCTAGCTTTATGTGCTCAAGTCTCTGGAGAGGGACTTGAACCCACAACCTTCTGACTCAGAGGCGAGGGGGCTACCCACTGAGCCACAGCTGACACACACTTAAAAGAGTTCAGTCCTCTCCGTGTTTCACTGTGAGCACTCACTTAGATACATAGTGAAAACCTGCGCTCATTTACAATTACAGCATTAGCACAATAAAAAGGTACCAAACCTTTAAGAGAAGCATCGGTATCTTTGCAGAGCTTGTACAAATCGCTGCCCCTGCCCGACACCCTTTCCCCTGTGGATGAGACAGAAGAGAAACTTTGAGCCGAGTACCCAGATGCTTTCATTTTTTGATTAAATGAAAAGAATGGAAAGAAACAAATGAATTCAATGCACATTTGAAAGCTAGGACTAGCAAATTGGGCTTTGAATATCACCATAACAAATGAGGGCAGAGAGAGAAATTACATCAACCGTTACCATAAACGGCTCTCTGATTAGGATGGAATTTTTCAGATTTCCATGCAATTACTTCAGGAGGGAAAAATGATTACACCTTAACTTTACAGATTGGATCAATGGTTTGCATGGACAGCTCTTGGGTAAGAGGGAAATGTAGTTGTATCTCACTGAACGAGAATTTACTTTCAGTAAACTCACTGGAATCCTAGCTCACAGTGTTGGGCTCCGGGTTTTCATCCCGCAGATTCCGGTCCTGACCATACTGCTGCAAAAGACACGGAGCAGGCTGCCTGCCCTCTGTCCCTGGGAGTGACAGGCAAACTGCTGAGGAAGAAATGGTCCGCTGCTGTGCTTCTGACAGCAGCCTGGAAACATCCCCTCACACTCTTCACACACACTGTATGGGTCAGGAAGAACAGGGCACAGCAGAGAAAATAATCCGATCCTTTTCTTGAATTATTTCTTGGACAGTTCTCCTTCTGCCCTGTAACTTGGCAGGCCACTTCAGAGGCAATCATATCGTCACATGCAGGGTAGTTTGGGTAGAGGCGACAGGTTGCCTGATGGACATTTCATGAGTTGGGTTTTTAACAACAATCTAATCAGGGTTTTTCTGAATTCAAATTCACAAGTTGTCACGGTGGGATTGATGTCACGACCTCTGGGTTGCTAATCTAGCATCATAACCACCGCAGTACCATAGCCCTACATCTGTATGTACAAAAGCATTCAAAAGATCGAAGTAAGCAATAGTAGGCCTAAACCCTCTGAAAATTGATAAAACGGTTTCAATGTCATGCCCCATGTGCAAATAGAAAATTAACATCTTAAAAAAAAAACATTTAATTCGTTTTCGAACGCTAATGCAGTGGAAAAATTACTCACCATCTAATACCTTTATTTTTGGAAAGATTTCCAGCACTTCGCTCCGATAGGAAGTATTCATACAAACTGAAAGCAAAGGACTTCATGGTTACATCTTTCTATGAAAATAATACTTCTTGCATCAAAGCCGTTCACATTTCACTTGGACACCCGAGTGCTTTACAGCTGACAGGGTGGTAACACAGAAGCAGCAATTATTCGGTCTTTTAAAAGCATTTGAACATCTCACATAAAATATGGGCTGCATCACGCCTCTCCAGGCATCATTACATGGTGACTAAGTAGCTTTAAATGGAGTCACCCTTTCTTTAACCTTGCATCATTACTTGCAGCCGAGGCACCATAAATAATAGAAGGCTGAGGATTTATCTCCTGCCTTTCTACTGATACAATTCTGCCATTTACACAGGCAAAAAAATGAGTAGGAAAGAAATTAACCAGATTCTTGTCCAATTCTCTCATTGCTTTCAAAGACGAAAAGAATTGTGTTTATTTTTTACCTTTCACGACTTCGGGACGTCCCAAAGCGATTTACAGCCAACGAAGTACTTTTTTTTTTTGAAGTGTAGTCTCTGTTGTAAAGCACGGCACACAGCAAGGTCCCACAAATAACAATGTGGTAAGTGATCAGATAATCTGTTTTAGCGATGTTAGTTGAGGGATAAATATTGGCCTGGTTACCGGGGAGAATTCCCCTGCTCTTCTTCGAAATAGCACCATGGGATGTTTTACGCCTACCTGAGAGGGCAGGCGGGGCCTCGGTTTAATGTCTCATCCGAAAAACGGCACCTCCGACACTGCAGCACTCCCTCAGCACTGCACTGGAGTGTCAGCCGAGATTTTTGTGCTCAATTCTCTGGAGTGCGGCTTGAACCCACGACCTTTTGACTCAAAGGCAAGTGTGCTACGAACTGATCCACAGCCGAGAGGAAATTAAGTTACCTGGATTACTGAAGTTGCAAACGGTATCTTTCAATCGAATCGCCTCTAGATTCTTCAGCTCTGTTAGTGAACGAAGAGCATCACCACTAGAGAACAGTGCAGGTATTTATTTAAAAGCAATACTTCATCTAATGCTGCAACACCTAAAAGTAGCAACTTTTACTAAATACGGGGCTGTGTAAAACTTTTATAGACTACATAATAGGAAAGAAACAATTGTGCATTTACCTGCTGATTAGGTTTCCCGCTAAATTGAGGCTCTGTAGATTTTCGCAGGAGTGCAGGGGATCTAGGATAACAAAACATGTTTTTCTTTTTAAATATAATCTCTGAAAAGTAGAGGGTGACGAATGCAGATTTTGCCACGTTGACTTCTACCTCTAATGTTAAAGTTCTCGAAGGCAGGGAAGCCAGCTGGAAGTTTAAACCACAAACCACTCCTTTCAAACTGAAGGTGGCACAGCTGCTACTTCCCTGACTGGAGCACAGACTGCCAGACGGGCAGTGATTTGGGATCTTTCAAAGCCGCACATTTTTGCTACACCCCTTGAGGGAATGATTCAAATCCTCGACAGCGGCAAACCAGAACTCTCAGGCGTGCAGCGTTTGGTCGAGAAGACCTTTTTGGAATTCGTGTTAAGTGTAAATCACATTTCTAAAAGAAATGCATTTCTGAATCCGAGGCCGTTAAGGGCTTCGCATTCTCTGTTGCATGTTTACATTTCCAGCTCCAGGACTTTCAAACAGGCAGACTTCAGGGGGATTTGGTACAACCAGAGATCTGAAAATCCACCATAAAACCTACTGCAATGATTAGATATTAGATCTATCAATGCCATCAAAGAACAACACACCTTTCTTTAAAAAGAGAATCTTTAATATCGAGAAAGAACTGCTACAGATGACCAACAGAGAGAAATATGCTGATACCCACATAAAGGGGCATTACTAAAATGGACAAATTACTGCACAAGGGTCAAGTCTCAGAATCTACAGCACAGAAACAGGCCATTCAGCCCAACTGGTCTGTGCTGGTGTTTAGACTCCACGAGCCTCCTCTCACTCTAATTATCTCTTCCCATCCTGCCCCCATATCCTTCTATTCCCTTCTTCCTTATATATGCATCAAGTGTCATCTTAAATGCCTCAATGTTGTCTGCTTCAACCACTATGCGGCAGCAAGTTCCACATTCTCACTACTGTGTGTGTGTGAAGGAATTCCCCCTAATTTCTTTATTTCATAAATACACTTCCATTTATTTGACGCCCACCCCCTCACAACCTCCCATCCCAGGAAGATTCAGAGTGACGGAGAATCGCCAGCCCTCTAACAAAACTCTTCACGGCACCTCTCTGCCTCTCGTGCAGTGGCTACCATGCCCTGCTCCCGCCTCTCCTAGTTTAGCCTACGCCCACCTGACAAAGAACAGCTCCAATCCTGACAATGCCTGACTGTAGCACACGGTCTAGGTGCCTGCTTGAAGTGAATGCCATCTGATTTTACACGTGCCAAGGCCCGCCCAGTTTATGCGAACTTTGCAGGTGAGAAAATGTTAAAATAGGACGTCGGTACCTCCAATTAAAGAGGAACAGTCACGATGGCGTGAACATTTCTTGGAAGAAATGATGTTAAAATTGAAGGAGTGACAGGAGGGTATGAACCTGCACAACCCTGAGGTGGCTTGACATCACTATTACATTCCTAATTATACTGGCATGGAGAGAAGGTTACAAAGTTGAATATCCATCATCAGAGCAGGAACGTTGTACTGCGCTGTGGTAATTGAGGGGCAGCTAAAGAAAGACTTGTATTTACATAGCGCCTTTCACAACCTCAGGATGTTTCAAAGTGCCTTACAGCCAATGATGTGCAGTCACTGTTGTAATGTATGGAACACGTCAGCCAATTTGCACACAGCAAGTCCCACAAACAGCAATGTGACAATGACCAGATAATCTGTTTTAGTAATGTTGGAAGAGGGATAAATATTGGCCCCAGGACACCAGGGGGAGCTCCCCTGCTCTTCTTCAAAGTAGTGCCGTGGGATCTTTTACGTCCACCCGAGAGGGCAGTAGGGGCCTTGGTTTAACGTCTCATCTGAAAAACAGCACCTCTAATTGTGCAGCACTCCGTCACTACTACTCTGGAGTTTTAGTCTGCTGAAGTCTCGGGAGTGGGACTCGTCACAAGGTGTCCAGCAACACTGAAAATGCTACTCACAATAATTGGAGCAAATCTTTGCCCGAGTCACCTTAACCCCAACCTCAGGGGTTATTATTTTCCTGACCTCAAACAGCTTTCTAAATTTAGTGCAATTCATCTTCATTTGAGCTGGATTCCAACCCATGTCTCAGTGTAGTTATTAACTTGCATAAGCCACTGTGGGAGCAGGACTGTGGCACGTGCATCCCAACACCAGTGAGCAGGCCTGGCCATTTTAATCCAGACTGTAAACTCCAGCAGAAACTTTTAAAGATTTGCCCTCCTCCTGCCCGAGAGGGCACAGATTTAAGGTGATTGGCAACATGAGGAAAAACATTTTTACGCAGCGAGTGTTTAGGATTTTGAATGCACTGCCTGATAGGGTGGTGGACACAGATTCAATAGTTGCCTTCAAAAGGGAATTGGATAACTACTTGAAGGAAAAAAAACTGCAGGGATACGGGGAAAGAGCGGGGCTGACTGGATTGCCCTTCGAAAGAGCCAGCACAGACTCGATGGGCTGAATGGCCTCCTGTGTTGTACAATTCTATGATGATGCCACTTGCAATGGAAATAAAAGCGAATCAGCCTCTCTCTAGATCATTTCAGAGTTGCGCTCTCCAGTTTTTTTTTAAAAAGTAGATTAAGCAGGAATGATGTACTGCCGCATTGAGCGAGAGACAGACTAAGTTCCCCAGCTACACCAGACTGTCAGCTGCTGCTCCACCATTACAAATACCGCCTCCAGCTAGGCGGTCTTTAATGGCAGGTTACTTGTGTGCTGCTGCTGTTGCCAAATATCTCCCGGTTAAAGACGTCCTCCTGCAAAGGAAGAAAAACCCTCTGAAAGAAAGCGAGAAAATGTACAAGATTTCTGCCCCTTCAGGTGGACGTAAACGATCCCACTGTACTACGACCTGGCCAGCATCAACATCATTAAATCACGTGGTCATTATTGCACTGCTGTTTGTGCGAGCTTGCTGTGCGCAAATTGGCTGCCGCGATTCCTACATTACAAGTGACTACACTTCAAAAAGGACTTTATTGGCTGTAAAACACTTTGGGACGCCCTGAGGTTGTGAAAGGCGCTATAGAAATGCAAGTCTTTCTTTCTGTCTAAGATAGTGCAGTGTTTATAACCCCGTCATCACTCAGTTTTTTTGCCAAAAATATCCACTTCAGTTGAAATGACGCCAAGAAACTGCAGAGGGTGCGAAGCACTGGAAGTTGCTATAAAACACCTGTTCAACACGAGGAAACTACACGTGCTTTGAACAACCCGTAGCTTTGTAACGCATCTAAACAATCAGAACATAGACTTGACAGGTACTCAATGCAAAAGCAAAGCCTTCCCTGCTTGATACACGGAGCTGCCTGGCCCACAAAAGCCAAGTGACTCTGCCTGCTGCTCGCTTTCCCATTTCTGTTTATAGTGTGTAATACATTAGCGGTTGCAAGCTCTAATTAGGCTTCTCGTTAAGTCAGCAACAGCGTGCAGCTAAACGAGCGGAACACAACTCCACTGAGGAATGAAGTGTTGAAACCAAATTTCAGCAATTTAAAAAACCAAATCATTTCAATTTTCTGATCACCGCTCAGCTGTGAAGTTAGGACACATAATGCGGACAACTAAATCTCATGAGCCACACTGAGCTAGAAGCGATCACAGAGGCATGAAATGGCTACAGATTAGATTCCACGAGGAAGTACCCACAAGACACAATGGTGCATTTGTTACATTCAAAATGTCATTTTGTTGCCATAAAACTCTTCTTCATCTTCTTCTTCATAAAAACTATAATTGGGATGAGTGCCACCCAGTAACCAAGCTTTGGAGATCACCCTGATGGGTCAGCAATAAACGCACCACATAATCTGTTGGTGACAGTCCAGGGAGCTCCCTACTGTTGGGATAGCTGATCTCGGCCAGCACTGTGCAGGGGCACTACAATTAGCACACAAGCTGGGGAGAGAAAAAATAATGAAACAAAACTGAAGAGCTCTTTCAAAGAGCCGGCACGGACACGATGGGCCAAATGGCCTCCTTCTGTGCTGTATTATTCTATAATTCTATAAATATCGGCCACGGTTCCCACCCTATATGGATGGGAGTTGGTGACCTCTCTGGAATTAACTAGAAATATTACCAGATTGCATAAAGGAGATGCACGAGGAAAGAAAGACTTGCATTTATATAGCAGTTTATCAGATCAGCATATCCCAAAGTGCTCCACATAAGACAACGTACATTTGAAAGGCAGCACCGGATGATTTGTAGCAGCCATTTTGCTTGTGTCAGGAGCAAAGGAAAAATGTCAGAATGGCTCAAAGAAAGACAGATGCCCATCAGAGCTGCAGTCCCGACATCCAATTGATAAATTGCCGTCGTGGGCAAGGCAATGGAAAGTAGAGGCATGGAAGATAGCGAGCCGGAAAGCACATGGATAAGACCGGAAGCTTATAAAAGGACCTGATTACCATTCTTGTTACATCTTTGGTGCTGCCACTATGATGACCAAGGAATTAGAGACTAAAGAAAAGAAGTGGTGGCTCAATATCAACCTCACCACGGCCAACATTATGCCCATAGAAAGAGGGAGAGTACAGAAGGATGAAGAAAGTGGACAAACCAATACACCTGGGAATGTGTATGCCTAGTGAAGGGGTGAAGAAGCACACTGTTGAGATTTCAGGAACCACTCTGAATCAGATGAAACATATCACGTGATATGAAGAGAGGAGTATGAGGTACAGTTCAGCACACTGCAGAGAGCTGGACTCTGATGAGGACTAGATGTGTTTAGAACATACTGAGAAAGAGGGATACTGGGTACAGGAAACTCTTTTTTATCCGGCACCGACGGAACCGACGTGGTGCCGGTTCATCAAAAATTCCGGATAACCGAGAGCTATAGTAAAAGATATGGAGAGCTGAGAGCTCCGTATAAAGTAACAAACCTTGTTGCTTAGCAACAGGTGCAGAACAATGGCCACAAGTTCCAAGCGTCTCTGTAGCTTAGCAACAGCTGCAGCCACACCCTTGCACAGCAACAGATTGAGGAAGGCAAGTACAATATGAAGTAAAACTTACCTGAACCTACTCCTGAATTTTGCCGGTTAACCGAGATTTCTGGTTATTTAGGTGTATTAACTGGGAGAACAGAGTGGTCAGTGCTGAAGTGATGAGAAGGATGACTTGTGTGCAGTAACAGAGCATGTTAGAGTGAAGGAATTGAGAGGGAGGGAATCTGTACAACATGTCTGAATATAGAAAGTGGCTGAACAGGTCCCAACTGGGAAAAGACCCAGTGGAAGAGGAGGGCTGAGAAGATGGGCTCTTCTCTCTAGGAAAGAGACGGTTGATAGAGATCTTTAAGATTATGAAGGGGTTCGATAGAGTAGCCGTAGAAGATGTTGCTACTTGCGGGGAGTCCAAAACTAGAAACCATCAATAAGAGACAGTCACTAATAAATCCAATCGGGAATTCAGGAGAAACTTCTTCACCCAGAGTGGTTAGAATGTGGAACTCACTACCACAGGGAGTACAGGAAACTTTGTGCTATCCGGAGGTTGAATGTCCGGCAACTTCGATCTAACGGCAGAAATCAGCAGCCGTTTTGGTTAGGTTTTTTTTCTTCTCCGAACATTCTTTTCACAGGCAGGCTCTGGAAAGCATCTTTGTAGCTTAGCAACAGCTTCAGAGACGCTTCCAAGCTACTGGGCTGAGTGTTTACAAGCTGTTGCTGAGCAACAGTGTTTGTGGTCAGAGGCAGGCTCTAGAAAGCGTCTCTGTATCTTAGCAACAGCTTCAGAGACGCTTCCAAGCCACGGGCCGAGTGTTGACATGCTGTTGCTAAGCAACAGTCTTTGTTGTCAGATACGGAGATGAAAAGCTCCTATCTGATAACATTGACGTTGGTCTATCCGGAAGTTTTGAGGCAACGGCAGTAGCTCGGTCCCGTGGGTGCCGGATCGCACAAAGTTTCCTGTAGTTGTGGCAAATAGCATAGATACATTTAAGGGAATCTGGATAAACACAAGAGGGAAAAAGGAATAGAAGGTTATCCGATATGTTTAGATGAAGGGTGGGAGGAGGCTCGTGTGGAGCATGGACCAGTTGGGTCGAATGGCCTTTTTCTGTGCTGAACATTCCATGTATATGGGAAGACCAGAATGGAAGATGAACAGCAGGAAGGCTGTGCAGAAGCTGGGAGGAGGGGCGGGTGGGATGACCAGGTTTTGTGCCAACTATGGCCACCTTGGTTATGATAACAGACTGGGGGTTCACACCCGTAATCGCTCACCAGGAACCGCTGCTGGAAAAGGTCTGCGTGGATTTGGGAATTGGGCAGACAGGCGGCAGATGAAATTCAATGTAGAGAAATGCAAAGTGCTTCACATGGAGACTAAATCTCCACAAAGGCACGATTACTTAAATGGGAAGAAAATAATGTGCATGGAATATGAAAGAGATCTGGGGAATCCTGACGGACAATAAATGGAAGTTATCATAACAATGCTCGATGGCAGCGAGTAAAGAAATCAGACGGGATGTATTTAAAGGTCAGTATTGAGCTGAAATAATGAGGTGATCCTGCCACTTTATAAATCATTGGTGCGACCGCACTGTGTACAGTGAACAGTTCTGGTCACCACAGCACAGAAAGGATATTGCAGTGATTGAAAGGATACAGAAAAGAGCAACCGGAATGATTGAGGGGAGGAAGGGATTGGATTGTGAGGTGCGATTGTGTAAATTGGGCTTGTGCTCACTGGAGAAGAGGTTGAGGGGTGATATGATTGTTGTTTTTAGGATTCTAAAGGGCTAGATAATGTCGACCATGACGAGTTGTTTCGCCTTGTCCAGCACAGTAGACCCAGAGGACACGGCCTGCGCTTGAAGGGGTAAATTCAAAGCTAATCTGTGGAAACAATATTTCAGTGAGTGAGTGGTCAATCCATGGAACAGGCTCCCTGGGGTAAACGGTGGAATCAGATAGTACTGATTCATTACAATGCAAATTAGATAGGTTTCTTTCAGAAAATATTTTGGGACACAGTATGAGTAATTTGAGATGTGACATGTGGGGAGTGGTGCATGGCTCGGGAGGAACAGGTGAGTTTGGACCTCTGGTTTCCAAAGCTCGCCATTACTGGGGATTCCTCACCTCGTGTTTGGTGCATCGCTGCATCATGTGACTACCAAGGTGTTAGGAGGAGAACTAGGTGGACATCGGTCATTTTCTGTTTAGCAGTCCCTATGTTCCTATCGTGGTGGTCTAATCACTGCTCTAATAACTGCCATGGCAGCAGCCGGTGTCATTTACTGCAATCTTCCCCCAATCGGGTTAGTATCTGTGTTAGAGGTTACTGCCCCCAATCGGGTTAGTATCTGTGTTAGAGGTTACTGTCCCCAATCGGGTTAGTATCTGTGTTAGAGGTTACTGCGCCCAATCGGGTTAGTATCTGTGTTAGAGGTTACTGCCCCCAATCGGGTTAGTATCTGTGTTACAGGTTACTTCCCCCAATCGGGTTAGTATCTGTGTTAGAGGTTACTGCGCCCAATCGGGTTAGTATCTGTGTTAGAGGTTACTGCCCCCAATCGGGTTAGTATCTGTGTTAGAGGTTACTGCGCCCAATCGGGTTAGTATCTGTGTTAGAGGTTACTTCCCCCAATCGGGTTAGTATCTGTGTTAGAGGTTACTTCCCCCAATCGGGTTAGTATCTGTGTTAGAGGTTACTGCCCCCAATCGGGTTAGTATCTGTGTTAGAGGTTACTGTCCCTAATCGGGTTAGTATCTGTGTTACAGGTTACTTCCCCCAATCGGGTTAGTATCTGTGTTAGAGGTTACTGCCCCCAATCGGGTTAGTATCTGTGTTAGAGGTTACTGCCCCCAATCGGGTTAGTATCTGTGTTAGAGGTTACTGCCCCCAATCGGGTTAGTATCTGTGTTAGAGGTTACTGCCCCCAATCGGGTTAGTATCTGTGTTAGAGGTTACTGCCCCCAATCGGGTTAGTATCTGTGTTAGAGGTTACTGTCCCCAATCGGGTTAGTATCTGTGTTAGAGGTTACTGCCCCCAATCGGGTTAGTATCTGTGTTAGAGGTTACTGCCCCCAATCGGGTTAGTATCTGTGTTACAGGTTACTGCCCCCAATCGGGTTAGTATCTGTGTTACAGGTTACTGCCCCCAATCGGGTTAGTATCTGTGTTAGAGGTTACTTCCCCCAATCGGGTTAGTATCTGTGTTAGAGGTTACTTCCCCCAATCGGGTTAGTATCTGTGTTACAGGTTACTGCCCCCAATCGGGTTAGTATCTGTGTTAGAGGTTACTGCCCCCAATCGGGTTAGTATCTGTGTTAGAGGTTACTGCCCCCAATCGGGTTAGTATCTGTGTTAGAGGTTACTTCCCCCAATCGGGTTAGTATCTGTGTTAGAGGTTATTGCCCCAATCGGGTTAGTATCTGTGTTAGAGGTTACTGCCCCCAATCGGGTTAGTATCTGTGTTACAGGTTACTGCCCACAATCGGGTTAGTATCTGTGTTAGAGGTTACTTCCCCCAATCGGGTCAGTATCTGTGTTGGAGGTTACTGCCCCCAATCGGGTTAGTATCTGTGTTAGAGGTTATTGCCCCCAATCGGGTTAGTATGTGTGTTAGAGGTTACTGTCCCCAATCGGGTTAGTATCTGTGTTAGAGGTTACTGCCCCCAATCGGGTTACTATCTGTGTTAGAGGTTACTGCCCCCAATCGGGTTAGTATCTGTGTTAGAGGTTACTATCTGTGTTAGAGGTTACTTCCCCCAATCGGGTCAGTATCTGTGTTAGAGGTTACTGCCCCCAATCGGGTCAGTATCTGTGTTAGAGGTTACTGCCCCCAATCGGGTTAGTATCTGTGTTAGAGGTTACTGCCCCCAATCGGGTTAGTATCTGTGTTTGAGGTTACTGCCTCCAATCGGGTTAGTATCTGTGTTAGAGGTTACTGCCCCCAATCGGGTTAGTATCTGTGTTAGAGGTTACTTCCCCCAATCGGGTTAGTATCTGTGTTAGAGGTTACTGCCCCCAATCGGGTTAGTATCTGTGTTAGAGGTTACTTCCCCCAATCGGGTCAGTATCTGTGTTAGAGGTTACTGCCCCCAATCGGGTTAGTATCTGTGTTAGAGGTTACTTCCCCCAATCAGGTTAGTATCTGTGTTAGAGGTTACTGCCCCCAATCGGGTTAGTATCTGTGTTAGAGGTTACTTCCCCCAATCGGGTTAGTATCTGTGTTAGAGGTTACTGCCCCCAATCAGGTTAGTATCTGTGTTAGAGGTTACTTCCCCCAATCGGGTCAGTATCTGTGTTAGAGGTTACTGCCTCCAATCGGGTTAGTATCTGTGTTAGAGGTTACTGCCCCCAATCGGGTTAGTATCTGTGTTAGAGGTTACTTCCCCCAATCGGGTTAGTATCTGTGTTAGAGGTTACTTCCCCCAATCGGGTTAGTATCTGTGTTAGAGGTTACTGCCCCCAATCGGGTTAGTATCTGTGTTAGAGGTTACTTCCCCCAATCGGGTTAGTATCTGTGTTAGAGGTTACTGCCCCCAATCGGGTTAGTATCTGTGTTAGAGGTTACTGCCCCCAATCGGGTTAGTATCTGTGTTAGAGGTTACTGCCCCCAATCGGGTTAGTATCTGTGTTAGAAGTTACTTCAGTTGCTGCGTTGTCAGGTTTGACATCTGTTACAATCCCTCACATGGCCAAATGTTCTTCAAGGACAACAGTCACTGTGCCTTAATAAACAGATGTCTCAATATTTAATCCCTGCTGGGTTCTTCTATGTTTGAAACAGCTGTACTTAAAAACCACTCAATCAGGGATACACTCCCGAGGGTCTTTGTTAGGTTTTAAATCTTACTTTCTAAATTACATCATCCATATTCTAAGCTGCAACAGTGACTACATTTCGAAAGATACTTCATTGACTGTGAAGCGCTTTGGAACATCGAGGTTGTGAAAGGCGTGGGCCCAGAATCTGCGGTCCTGATGACGGCGAACGGGCAGCGTTAACCGTCATTTTGCCGTTGAAACTGAGCGCAAGGTTGAGATTTAGTGCAGGCGCCGCCTAACGTGGAATCCTGAAGTTGCGGTCTGTCATTTGCTGCTCGTACCAACTGTTAAGCAAAGTTTTTAATTTTGCGCAGTGTTAAATTTATCCATTTTAATAAAAATTACATTTTTTTTTAGACACATTAACTATTTTTTTTAAAGTTTGTTCATCTTTATTTCAGGTTTGCCGCTTCCCCGTGCGAGAGCCCCAATGGTTGTTTTGCGCTCACTAACATTTTTTAAAAGTTTGAATTTTAGGAGCTTACCCACTTCCTGGTTCTCGGTCTGTGAGAATTCTGCATTGTGATTGGCTGCTTAGACAGCTTATTGATGTCACAGCAGCTCTGCGCTGGGAATCCCCATTAATTTCTGTTGATTTCAAATACGCGTCGGAAAACACGAAGTTCTTGCCTCAGAGATCGCGAGATCTTTGTGCGAAGCTTGCTTCGTGGCCAGCAGCTAACGCCTTTGCATCGCCGCGGACCGCAAATTCCGGGCCATTATATAAATGCAGACTCCCCTCCAGTCATTTTTTCCCCCCCAATTGTTGACATCTTTTCTGCCTGTTTAGCTGCTCTTTCATACAACACAAACATACAACACAAACACTCTCCCAATTTTCTACTCCCAGAAAAGTGCGAGTAGTCTTAATGTGATTCACAGATCGAATAATTAACAATGTACACAACTCAAGGTGGAAAAGCCCTGTCTAAAAACATCTCGGGCGAGCACAGGGAACCTCAAACACTAATTTCAAGTACTCCGAGAGGTACAGCCTCCAAAGACACCTGCCAGGTGAGAACGATCCACAGCTATGTTGAGAACGGTACGTTCAAAAGCATTTGTTACCGCGCGTTTGGTCACCACGAAAGGACTCAACTCCCCTGACCTCCGATCCGTTTATCTGATCCCATTTTGTGTTGCCCTTTCGATGACCTTCATTTCCTATTAACACTTACATGAGCTTCATTATTCACACTGGAGCACAGCTTGGTGTTGGGCAGTTCAGGGCAAGAGTACAAAGGTCAGGCTTCACTGTGGTGCTCAGGAGGTCAGCGGTTGCCAGTTTGGACAAAGACAACTCGGTGACTAATTACAGCTGCACTGGTTATTAGGGCAAGCAGGAAGCTTGCCTCTTGTCTTGTATCAAGTATGTTGTGGGAATTCTCTCTGTACAGCAGACGCTCCCGAGAGCTCAGACATAGTCGTAACAAGGGAGCAGATGTGGAGACAGCTGTCATTTGCAGCAAGTAGTTATGAGCAGCGTCTTATCTCACTCTACATATCTGACAAGAAGATACCACATGTTGTTGCAGTATGTGCCAGGACAAGGCAAGTTCTACCGATAGAGCTTCCTCACCCCAATAGTGAAGAAACTAGCATTAATCTTGAAGATGTGACAAAATAATCACCCAACAGATTTAACATCCTAGTTCTTATAAAGTTTAAAGTTTATCACATTTATAACTGATTGAGAAAGCCAGCTTACCAAGATTTGAGATCCTATTGGCTGATAAGTTGAGCACTATGAGAAGTTTGAGTGGCGCCAGGGGTGTGAGGTTTGAGATGTCGTTTCCGGACAGGTCCAGCCTCTCCAGGTTTACACAGTCTCCAATGCATCCAAGATTGCAGATTCCTGCAGTGAGCAACAGCACAAATAATCCTTTACATCATTCGCTGTTCTCCATTTACTCTTGGCAACTCCTTAAAATGAAGAAAAGCTCTTGGGTTTTTGACCATTTTTTAGGTTTTACTTTCTAATATTTCATATTGTAAACAGAAAGATGGTCATATTTTCCAGATATTATTGAACAACAGAAATCCAGTCATGCACTGTTTGAAGCTGTGAAAAGAAATTCTAAATCGAAAGATTTTTAAAAATAAAAATGCCAGTGAAGTGGGGCACAGGGCACGGGCAGCTGATCACGTTGCACTCGGCAGAGGTGGGACTGGGTCATGGCTAATCAACGAGCTCCTGGTTTGAACCTAGCCACCCTGGGGAGCTCAGTCACGTGAATAGCGCTGACGTGAAGTGTCGAATGATCTCCTTCTGAGCTGAAATGACTGTGCTTCCTCCAGAGGGAGAGGATTACGCACACCTCCCAGTGGCTGATTTCAAAGCATCATTGGTATTGACAAGGGAGCAGGTTGTCTGCAGCACTCTCTCTCCTGGGGAGGGTACACAGCATGGGGAAAGCCAAGAAAAAAGGGGAGGGGAGAGGATAGGATGGGATGGGTTGGGGGGAAGGAGGGAGGAAGGAGGGCGGGAGAGGATGAGGGTGAGGGTGAGAGGGGGAGGGGGAGAGAAAGTCCACATTACCCGAGTACTTCAAATGTTCTTTCTGGGCAGTCTGTGGGATCAGCATATGAGTTAAAACTGCTTTCTGCTGAGCCGGTGTTGTAAATTGTGTAAACAGGCAAGGATATCTTCACAGGAAATAAAATAGTCGAGTGTGCAAGTGTCATTCAGCCATACCTGTAATGATCTGGAATATATAATAGCAAAATACTGCGGATGCTGGAAATCTGAAATAACAACAGAAAATGCTGGAAATACTCAGCAGGCCAGGCAACATCCCTGGATCTCTCCACGGATGCTGCCGGGCCTGCTGAGTATTTCCAGCATTTTCTGTTGTTATTTCATGGTCTGGAATATGTCAGCTTGGTCACTTGTGTTTAGGGGAATGGGAAGAGTTTATGACGCCAATCAGGAAGGAAGAGGAGGCAAAGGGAGCAGAGAAGGAGGCGAGGGGAGTAAAGCGTGTGCTTTTTAAAAATATAAGCTGTACAAGGTGGGGAGTAGTGTACGAGGGAGTAAGCATAATGGTCTGAAGGGCCAATTTCTGTTCCCTCACTAAAACGCTGGAAATGAGAAATGAGCAATTTATTAATATAATTTCGGCATCAAGATGCAGCGCACTACAGACTGTTGCTAGTTATAGGGTTTATATACATTTAAACATGCACCATGTTACCAAAGATAAAGTGGTTTGTACTCAGATTTATTCAGCCACGCGAATACTGCATGATTTACTCAGCAGCGAAAGAGATTTATGTCAATCTCTATATTAAAGACAGATACAGCAGACATATCCATGACTAATAGCCTTATAAATACAGTACTAATCAGTCTTTTGGCTGAGAAGTTAAATGGTCGCCCCATCTGCCAGCTCAGGTGGACGTAAAAGATCCTGTGCCACTATTCAAAGAAAAGGGAAGAAGCTCTCCCGGTGTCTTGGTCAACATGTATCCCTCAACCAAAGAGCTGTAAAACAGACAGATTCCCTGGCCATTCATCTGCTGGCTGTGTGTTGGTTTGTTTACCGTTGTTGCCGATAAAATGCCACTGCGATTCAAACAGTCGTATGATGGTGTACTCGCAGCCAACGCTATCATACAGCCTGTGAAATTGATTGCAAGTTTGGGATTTCCATGTACGTTTGTGATCAGTCAAGTTCCCACTGTATTACAGGAAACTTTGTGTTATCCGGAGGCTAAATGTCTGGCAAGCTCGAGCCACCGGCAAAAATCAGGAGCCTTTTCGTTTCTTTTTTCTCAACAGTCAAGCTCTGCAGCTAAGCAAGAGCTTCAGCTAGAGACGCTACAGAGACGCTTGCCGACTGTTTAGAAGCTGTTGCTAAGCAACAGTGTTGAAAACCTCCATATGCTTCAACATTAGAGCTGGAGTGTCCGGCAGTTTTGTCCTGTCGGTGCCGGATAGCACAAAGTTTCCTGTATCCTCTTTGCAGGTGCAGTGTTAGGTTAATTGCCACCAACTGCCCAGCAGTTACGCAGGAAAATGTTATGGCTGGTGCACACAGGCGCAGGAGCCTGTTTGCACCGCGCAATGGGAGGGAGGATATGAGAAGGAGTTGGATATATTTCTTAAGGCTAAAGGGATATGGGGCGAAGGCAGGGACAGGGTACTGAATTTGGATGATCAGCCATGATCTCATTGAATGGCGGAACAGGCTCGAAGGGCCAAATGGCCTACTCCTATCTTCTATGTTTCTATAAGAGAAGCATAAAAGCAGCAGCTTGATTGCCCCAAAAGGGATCCCGTGTTTATTTTACCAGATGCTTTGCTGAAATGGCATTTTTTTATACAACACATCAGGGCAATGAAGTTCGGTGAATGGGTTTGACTGTAGGTTATGATCAACTTCCTCAGAACAACAAGCTGTCGTTTCTGTGCGTTTAATGGAAGATTGAAAAACCCCCTGCATTTCCATATTGTGGGCGAAGAGTTGCTTGTAGAGCTCTTTGGAAAGTCATGAAGACACGACAAGGCACTGCATAGCGGCAACGAGATAACTGGGCCGAGCCACACACTGATGATACCGGCTGCAACTTGAATAGGTTTAATGCAGCAAAGTGACTGTCCCGAGGTGTGTGAAGGGACCGGGACCGGGAGCGGGAGTGTGGGACCGGGAATGGGCTTCCCACTCACCCGCACGCTGCAGCTTCAGCAACAGCACCGACTCCAGCTCAAACTCCCCAGCTCGCCGCTTCAGCAGCTCCGTTGTGATTTTCACATTTTCATTCTCTGAAAGCAAAGAGAAAACAGGAAAGACATGATGTGTGGGCTCAGGGGGGGGGAGAGAGAGAGAGAGAAGGGGGTCAGGGGGAGTTAATGGGGGGGGGGTCGGGGGTGAAGGACCGCTGCTGACCCACGGTGACCTCACCCGCTCGCTCCGCCTCCATCGCTGCCGCCCGGCAACCTGGGCCTGAGCCGCCCTCCCCTAGTAACCCGGCTCCGGCTCCCCCGGCAACCAGCTGCCAGGCAACTTCCGCTCAGCGGCCCTGTCGCAAAAATGAAGCTTCACCACAGTGCGGGCAAGGAGGGAGGGGGTTACATCGGATATACGGCACAGCAACAGGCCATTCGGCCCAACCAGTCCCTGCCTCCCAGGACCTGATAATCACAAAGGAGTTTAGAAGAATGAGAGGGGATTGCATCGAAACCTATAAAATTCTAACAGGACTAGACAGACTAGATGCAGGAAGGATGTTCCCGATGGTCGGGGAGTCCAGAACCAGGGGTCACAGTCTAAGGATAAGGGGTAAGCCATTTAGGACAGAGATGAGGAGGAATTTCTTCACCCAGAGAGTGGTGAACCTGTGGAATTTACCACAGAAGGCAGTGGAGGCCAATTCATTAAATATATTCAAGAAGGAGTTGGATATATTTCTTAAGGCTAAAGGGATCAAGGGGTATGGGGAGAAGGCAGGGACAGGGTACTGAATTTGGATGATCAGCCATGATTGCATTGAATGGCGGAGCAGGCTCGAGGGGCCGAATGGCCTGCTCCTGCTCCTATCTTCTATGTTTCTATGTTTCCAGGACACAAATAACCTCCCAGAGATGCCGGGGAACATAGGGTCTAATGAGAGGGAGGAACTGAATGAAATCAGTACTTGTAGGGAAATTGACGGGATTGAAGGCCGATAAATCCCCAGGGCCTGATAATCTACATCCTAGGGTACTTAAGGAAGTGGTCCTAGAAATAGTAGATGCATTGCTGATCATCTTACAGCATTCAATGGAATTTGGAACAGTTCCCATGGATTGGAGGGTAGCTAATGTTACCCCACTATTCAACAAAGGAGGACAAAGGGATTAATTAAGAAAGGGAAAATAGAATATGAGAGTAAGCTAGCAGGGAACATAAAAACTGACTGTAAAAGCTTTTATAGATATGTGAAGAGAAAAAGATTGGTGAAGTCAAGCATAGGTCCCTTGTGAACAGAATCAGGGGAATTTATAATGGGGAACAAAGAAATGGCAGACCAATTAAATACATATTTTGGTTCTGTCTACACCAAGGAGGACACAAATAACATCCCAGAGATGTCGGGGAACATAGGGTCTGATGAAAGGGAGGAACTGAAAGAAATCAGTATTTGTAGGGAAATGGTGTTAGGGAAATTGATGGGATTGAAGGCCAATAAATCCCCAGGGCCTGATAATCTACATCCTAGGGTACTTAAGGAAGTGGCCCTAGAAATAGTTGATGCTTTGCTGATCATCTTCCAGCATTCGATGGAACCTGGAACAGTACCCATGGATTGCAGGGTAGCTAATGTTACCTCACTATTCAAAAAAGGTGGTAGAAAGAAAACAGGGAATTACAGCCCGGTAAGCCTGACATCGGTAGTGGGGAAAATGCTAGAGTCCATTATAAAAGATGTAATAGCAGAGCACTTGGAAAACAGTGACAGGATCGGACAAAGTCAACATGGATTCACAAAAGGTAAATCATGCTTGACTAATCTACTGGAATTTTTTGAGGATGTAACTGGTAAAATAGATAAGGGAGAACCAGTGGATGTGGTGTATTTGGACTTTCAGAAGGCTTTTGATAAGGTCCTGCATAAGAGATTAGCGTGCAAAGTTAAAGCACATGAGACTGGGGGCAAGGTACTGACTTGGATAGAGAACTGGTTGGCAGACAGGAAGCAAAGAGTTGCAAGAAACGGGTCTTTTTCCGAGTGGCAGGCAGTGACTAGTGGGGTACCGCAGGATCGGCCCTAGGACCCCAGCTATTCACAATATATATTAATGATCTAGACAAGGGAACTAGATGTAATATCTCCAAGTTTGCAGACGACACAAAGCTGGGTGGGCGTGTGTGCTGTGAGGAGGATGCAGAGAAACTCCAGTATGATTTGGGCAGGCTGGGTGATTGGGCAGATGCATGGCAAATGCAGTATAATGTGGATAAATGCGAGGTTATCCACTTCGGTGGCAAAAACAGGTAGACAGATTATTATCTGAACAGCAATAGATTGGGAAATGCGGAAGTGCAACGAGACCTGGGTGTCCTTGTGCACCAGTCGCTGAAGGTAAGCATGCAGGTGCAGCAGAGGGTTAAGAAGGCAAATGGTATGTTGGCCTTCGTAGCGAGAGGGTTTGAGTACAGGTGCAAGGATGTCTTGCTGCAGTTGTACAGGGCCTTGGTGAGACCACACCTTGTGTGCAGTTATCTGAGGAAGGATGTTCTTGCCATGGAGAGAGTGCAGCGAAGATTCACCAGACTGATACCTGGGATGGCAGGAATGACGTATGAGGAGAGACTGGGTCGATTAGGCTTATATTCGCTAGAGTTTAGAAGAATGAGAGGGGATCTCATTGAAACTTATAAAATTCTAACAGGACTAGACAGACTAGATGCAGTAAGGATGTTCCCGATGGCGGGGGAGTCCAGAACCAGGGGTCACAGTCTAAGGATAAGGGGTAAGCCATTTAGGACAGAGATGAGGAGGAATTTCTTCACCCAGAGAGTGGTGAACCTGTGGAATTCTCTACCACAGAAGGCAGTTGAGGCCAATTCATTAAATATATTCAAGAAGGAGTTGGATATATTTCTTAAGGCTAAAGGGATCAAGGGATATGGGGAGAAAGCAGGGACAGGGTACTGAGTTTGGATGATCAGCCATGATCTCATTGAATGGCGGAACAAGCGCGAGGGGCCGAATGGCCTACTCCGGCTCCTATCTTCTATGTTTCTATGTTTATGCTCCACTCGAGCCTCCTCCCATCTTTCCTCATCTAAATCTATCAGCATGACCCTCTATTCCCTTCTCCCTCATATGCTTGTTCAGCCTCCCCTTAAATACATCGATACTATTCGCTTCAACCACTCCCTGTGGTAGCGAGTTCCACATTCTCACCACTCTCTGGGTAAAGATGCTTCTTCTGAATTCCCTATTGGATTTCTTGGTGACTATCTTATATTGATGGCCTCTAGTTATGCTCTTCCCCACAAGTGGAAACAATCTCTCTGTATCCACTCTATCAAAACCTTTCATAATTTTAAAGACCTCTATTAGGTCACCCCTCGGCCTTTTTTCAAGAGAAAAGAGACACAGCATGTTCATCCTTTCCTGATATGTATACCCTCGCATTTCTGGTATCATCCTTGTAACTCTTCTCTGCACCCTCTCCAGTGCCTCTATATCCTTTTTATAATATGGCGACCAGAACTGTACGCAATACTGTAAGTGTGGTCTAACCAAGGTTTGATACAAGTTTAGCATAACTTCCCTACTTTTCAACCCTATACCTCTAGAAATAAACCCTAGTGCCTGGTTTGCTTTTTTTACGGCCATGCTGACCTGTGGCACAATTTTTAGTGATTTGTGTAATTGTACTCCCAGATCCCTTTGTTCCTCTACCCCACCTAGACTCGCACCCTCCAGTAATAAGTGACCTCCCTATTCTTCCTACCAAAATGTAATACCTCACATTTATCTGTGTTAGAAGGAGGGGAGGATGAGGAGGGAGGGAGAGGAGGGGTGGGGGACAGGAGGAGGGGAAGAAGAAGGGGAAGCAGATGAGGAAGGGGGGAGGAGGAGGAGGATGAGGGAGGGGAGGATGGGGGAGGGGAAAATGGGTGAGGGGCAGGAGGAGGAGGATGGTTAGAGGTGGAGGAGAGTGAGAGTGGCAGGGAGGAGGAGGGGGAGCAGCAGAGGGAGGAAGAGGAAGAGGAGAGGAGGAGCTGGGAGAGGGCGGAAGAAGAGGAAGATAGGGGTGTGGGGAAGGAGAGACGGTGGGAAGTGGAGGAAGGAACTGGGGGTGGTTGAGTGGGCTGGGGTGGAGGAATGGGCTAGGGGGGTGGAGGAGAGGGTGGCGGAGGAAGGGAAGTGGGCGGGGTCGGGGAGGGGGAGGAGTGGTCGGGGCGGGGTCAGGGGGAGGGGTGTGGGAGGGGGTGGGGGAGGGGGAGGTGTGGGGTGGAGGAGTGGTCGGGGAGGGGGAGGGGGCGGGGTGGAGGAGGGGAGGGTGGAGGAGTGGTCGGGGAAGGGGAGGGGTGGGGAGGGGTCGGAGTGGGGGTGGGGGGGGAGGGGTGGGGAGGGGTCGGAGTGGGGGTGGGGGGGGTCGGGGTGGGGGAGGGGTCGGAGTGGGGGGTTGGGAGGGGGCGGGGTGGTGGAGGGGGTCGGGGTGGAGGAGGGGGAGGGGTGGGAGTGGGGGTTGGGGAGGGGTGGGGGAGGGGGCGGGGTGGAGGAGGGGGCGGGGTGGAGGAGGGGTGGGGGAGGGGGCGGGGTGGAGGAGGGTCGGAGTGGGGGTGGGGGAGGGGTCGGAGTGGGGGAGGGGGAGGGGTCGGAGTGGGGGTGGAGGAGGGGTGGGGAGGGGTGGGGGTGGGGGAGGGGTTGGAGGAGGGGTCGGGGTGGAGGAGGGGTGGGGAGGGGCGGGGTGGGGGAGGGGTCGGGTGGGGGTGGGGTAGGGGAGGGGTGGGGTGGGGGAGGGGTCAGGGTGGGGGTTGGGGAGGGGTCGGGGAGTGGTGGGGATGGGGGTGGGGTGGGGGAGGGGGCGGGGGGGAGGAGGGGTGGGGAGGGGGCCGGGGTGGGGTTGGGGAGGGGACGGGGTGGAGGAGGGGTGGAGGAGGGGTGGGGGAGGGGGAGGGTGGAGGAGGGGTGGGGAGGGGGCCGGGGTGGGGTTGGGGAGGGGACGGGGTGGAGGAGGGGTGGGGGAGGGTGGAGGAGGGGTGGGGAGGGGGCCGGGGTGGGGTTGGGGGAGGGGACGGGGTGGAGAAGGGGTGGGGAGGGGGTTGGGGAGGGGACGGGGTGGGGGAGGGGGTGGGAGGGGGCTGGGGTGGGGTTGGGGAGGGGTCGGGGTGGGGGAGGGGGTGGGTGGGGACGGGGAGGGGGAGGGGGAGGAGTGGGGGTGGGTGGGGGAGGGGGAGGGGTGGGTCGGGAAGGGTGGGGAGGGGTCGGGGTGGGGAGGGGCGGGTGGGGAGGGGCCGGGGTGGGGTGGGGAGGGGGCTGGTGCTGGTTGAGGGGTTGCCAACCCTCCAGGATTGCCCTGGAATCTCCAGGGTTTAAAGGTTAATCTCCTGGACACTGCTGTGGGAAACCCGGGGGGAAAATCACTGGGGCGTTTAAAGAAAATGAAAAAAAATACACACCATTTCTTTTAACACTTTTATTTGTGGAAAAAATATTGGAGATAAGTAAAGTAGGCTGTTTGACCGGGTGGGGCGGTTGGAGGTGCGGGGTCAGGTGATGAAACCTCCAGAAATAAGTCCAACCAAGTTGGCAACCCGAGGCTGGTTAGCTGAGCAGTCTGTGTTTCCGTTAGATATTAACAATTGAATGTGTTTTTATAATTAGTAAAACTCTTAAGACTCGTTTATTTTGTTTTTTTATATAAAATGCCACCCCAAAGGGATTGCCTACTATTTAAGGTCATTTTATTTTTTACAAAGTCCTCTCTAAACACACCACTGCAGAGTTGGTGATGTGTAAAATCTCCAAATACTGAGATTTAGATCCCAGGCGCCCAGACAGTGAGGCTCATGCGAGACAGTGCAAACAGATTGACACTCAACGGCGAGTTTTGTGATGCCAAAGTAGGTTAAAAGAAAGAAAAAAATCTGTATTTGTATAGCGCCTTTTAGGGAGGCAGGGCACCCCAAAGCGCTTTACAGCTGATGAAGTACTTTTGAAGTATGTATGGAAGCACGGCAGCCAATTTGCGCAGAGCAAGGTCCCGTAAACAGGAATGAGCACCTCATCTTCCGATCAGGCACTTTACAGCCTTCCGGACTCAATATCGAGTTCAACCAGTTCAGATCATAACCTCGGTCCCCATTATATTTTTATATATTTTTTATCCACACCTTTGGTTTGTGCCTTTTCCCTTTGTTTATTCTCTCCCACATGGCAGTTGTCTTTCACTCTGCCAGCACATTTCACACCTCATCTAGCGCCATCTTTTGTCTCTTTACCTGGCTTATTACCATCTCGTCTCGCCTTGAATATCTCTTAATGTCTCTTCACCTCTCCCAGACCTTCCCTTTTGTTCTTTCATCCCCTCCCCCATTTCCCTGCCCCCAAACTGACCTTTTAATCTGTTTCATTTCCTGCCTTTTTTTTCTCAGTCCTGACGAAGGGTTTCGACCTGAAACATTGACTCTATTTCTCTCTCCACCGATGTTGCCAGGCCTGCTGAATTTTTCCAGCGTTTTCTGTTGTTATTTCGGATTTCCAGCCTCCGGAGTATTTTACTATCGTATCTGTTTTAGGGGCTGGTTGAGGAATTAATATTGGCCGGGACACCAGACAGTACTCACCTGCTCTTCTTCAAAATAGTGCCATGGGATCTTTTACATCCACCTGAGAGGGCAGCCAGGGCCTCGGGTTAACGTCTCATCCAAACGACAGCACCTCCGACAGTGCAGCGCTCCCTCAGTATTGCAATATTTATCCTTCAACCAATACCACCAAAGCAGATGATCTGGTCCTTTATCTCATTGCACTTTGTGGTACCTTGCTGTGCACAAATTGGCTGCCGTGTTTACTACGAAATAACAGTGACTTTGAAAGTATGTCATTGGCCATGAAACACAGAGAGCTCACCCTTTAGCCCATAAACTAAAAACAGCAAAATCGTGCGTTAACTTGAAGGAGTAAAATCTCTCAGAAACTTTTAGTAACCCACAGTTAGCTCCAGAATAGCAGTAGCAACAATTTTTAATTTTATGAATTTGCGCTAGTGGCATGAACCTTGGTGGGCCGGAAACGGATGTTGGAAATCCAGGAGCACACTCACTCTCCTCCATTGCCAGTTAATTTGGTTCAACATTTGTGGGGAGCATGCAACACATTTCCAACACTTGCTTTCAGTGGGCAAGTCTCCTGAACAGGTGTCCAAGTTTGTAAAATTATCCTCATTGCATCATTACTGAAGTAGCAAAATGTAATTTATTTAACTGGTGGAAGTTGTTTGGACACAAATGAGATGCACGAGGTAAAAGTTTATTTTCATGACTAGGAACATAGGAACAGGAGGAGGCCATTCAGCCCCTCGAGCCTGCTCCACCATTCAATCAGATCATGGCTGATCTGTGTCCGAAATCCATTTGCTCACCTTGATTCCGTCTCTTTTAATATTCTTATCTAACAAAAGTCTATTATTAAGTTTTGAAATCTTCAACTGACCCCCAACCTCAATAGTTTTTGGGGGAGAGAGTTCCAGATTTCCACCACCCTTTGTGTGAAAAAGTGCTTCCTGACATCACCCCTGAACAGCCCACCTCTAATTTTAATGTCAGTCTCTCTCTATCTTATCGTTTAATCATCTTAAACACCTGCATTAGATTGCCCCTTCATTTTTTATACTCATGGGAATACATGACAATCTCTTCACACAATTTAACCCATTTACCACCCCCCCCACCCCTCCCAGATCTAATGTTGCATATCGGTTTGGCATTTAAATGTTAATATTCAAGGATGAGGTGGTAGGGAGAGATTGTCTTGACTTGCCTAGTTACCAAAGCCCAGCTTTCTGGCTCTGAATAGGAGGGCAGGGAGAGTAATTCTTCCTGACAACATCACTGAATGAAAAACTTCACACCGTGCCTTAATGCAGAGTTGTGAGGGACGGAAGAGCAGAGAGGTCAAAGCACCAGGAAAAATAAATGAAATAAATTAAAAGCAACACTGGCTTCTGAACAGAATGTCCAGCCCAAATGATTTACTGCAATCCTTTCAGGGTCTAACCCAGCTGGTTGATGGAAGCAATGTTGTTGATCTTGACTTTCAGAAACCGTTTAACAAAGTCCTCCGCGAAAGACTTATAGCCAAGGTGAAAGTTCATGGAATTGAGAAGGAAGTTGTAAATTGAGCAGTGAATTGTCTAGGCAACGGGACGAAGTGGGTAATTGCGAGTTGGAATCGTTCTAATGAGGCAGAGGTTACCAGCGAGCCCAATCCTGGGACCTCTGCTCCAATGGTCTCGAAGGGAGCACCATGAGCACTTTCCAAGTGAAGGGAATGGAAATCATCAGTCGAATTGCACAATGAAAGGTGTGCCCTCTCCCAGCCTCAGCTCAGGTTAATCCATAGTCTGTGTCTCAGTTCCGAGTCCCATCACTGTGGCCCCCACTGAAAAGTCCACTTGCGACGGTGGATGAGGACCAAACCATTGCTCAGATACGATCCACTTTCCCCTCCCCCCATGGCCAATTAATCTCTCAACACATCGAATAAACTTAATAAATCCAATGAGGAATTCAGGAGAAACTTCTTTACCTCGGACCAAGCTTTTGGTCATCGGCCCTAATATAGAAAGTTACAGCACAGAAGGAGGCCATTCGGCCCATCTTGTCTGTGCCAGCCGACAAAGAGCTCTCCACCCTAATTCCACGTTCCAGCTCTTGGTCCGTAGCCTTGTAGATTACGGCACTTCAAGTGTATACTTCTTTAAATGCGATGAGGGTTCCTGCCTCTCCCACCCTTTCAGGCAGTGAGTTCCAGACCCCCGCCTCCTTATGTGGGTTAGTATCAAATGTTGGTGATTAACTCTCCTGTGACGCGCCTTGGGATGTTTTACTATATTAAAGGCGCTGTATAAATGTTGTTTAGTTTTCTTTGCGGCGTGTTATAAAATGCTGATGTCGATCCAAGGTTCTCCACATGCAGCACTTTAATTAATTTTAATAAATTATAAGTAGATTTAACCCGTGTTCCTATTTTGTTGGTAATTTAAAAAAAATCATTCTCAATTTTCTAAATTGAGCATCTATTATATTCACAGTGAACACCACAAAGGACTGTAAATAAAAAGAAAGACTTGCCGGATGTTCCAAAGCACTTTTTTGAAGTGTGGTCACTGTTGTAATGTGGGAAACGCGGCAGCCAGTTTGCGCACAACAAGCTCCCACAAAGAGCAATATGATAATGACCAGATAATCTGTTTTTGTGATGTTGGTTGAGGGATAAATATTGGCCCCAGGGCACCGGGGAGAAATCCGCTGCTCTTCTTCGAAATAGTGCCCTGGGATCTTTTACATCCACCTGAGAGAGCAGACGTCTCGTCTCGTCCGAAAGACAGCACCTCCGACAGTGCAGCACTCCCTCAGTACTGCGCACAGTGCAGCACTCCCTCAGTACTGCGCTCAGTGCAGCACTCCCTCAGTACTGCGCTCAGTGCAGCACTCCCTCAGTACTGCGCACAGTGCAGCACTCCTTCAGTACTGCGCTCAGTGCAGCACTCCCTCAGTACTGCGCTCAGTGCAGCACTCCCTCAGTACTGCGCTCAGTGCAGCACTCCCTCAGTACTGCGCTCAGTGCAGCACTCCCTCAGTACTGCGCTCAGTGCAGCACTCCCTCAGTACTGCGCACAGTGCAGCACTCCCTCAGTACTGCGCTCAGTGCAGCACTCCCTCAGTACTGCGCACAGTGCAGCACTCCCTCAGTACTGCGCACAGTGCAGCACTCCCTCAGTACTGCGCTCAGTGCAGCACTCCCTCAGTACTGCGCACAGTGCAGCACTCCCTCAGTACTGCGCTCAGTGCAGCACTCCCTCAGTACTGCGCACAGTGCAGCACTCCCTCAGTACTGCGCTCAGTGCAGCACTCCCTCAGTACTGCGCACAGTGCAGCACTCCCTCAGTACTGCGCTCAGTGCAGCACTCCCTCAGTACTGCGCACAGTGCAGCACTCCCTCAGTACTGCGCACAGTGCAGCACTCCCTCAGTACTGCGCACAGTGCAGCACTCCCTCAGTACTGCGCACAGTGCAGCACTCCCTCAGTACTGCGCTCAGTGCAGCACTCCCTCAGTACTGCGCACAGTGCAGCACTCCCTCAGTACTGCGCTCAGTGCAGCACTCCCTCAGTACTGCGCACAGTGCAGCACTCCCTCAGTACTGCGCTCAGTGCAGCACTCCCTCAGTACTGCGCTCAGTGCAGCACTCCCTCAGTACTGCGCACAGTGCAGCACTCCCTCAGTACTGCGCACAGTGCAGCACTCCCTCAGTACTGCGCTCAGTGCAGCACTCCCTCAGTACTGCGCACAGTGCAGCACTCCCTCAGTACTGCGCACAGTGCAGCACTCCCTCAGTACTGCGCTCAGTGCAGCACTCCCTCAGTACTGCGCTCAGTGCAGCACTCCCTCAGTACTGCGCACAGTGCAGCACTCCCTCAGTACTGCGCTCAGTCCCTTGCACAAAAGGGGGAGGGGGAACAATAGATGATATAACAGCATGGGGGGAAAAGCTATTCATGCTGCATCCCAGACTGTCATACCTAATAACACCTACAGCCTGAGTTAGAAGTTTAAACCCCTTTCAGACACAATTCTTTTTGCTCCTTTCACCTCCCAGGGCAGGAGAAGCCGCCCCCTAGGGGGCTCCTGCAGGCAGGGCTGAGCCAGTTTGAGGCGAAGCTCAGAACGGGTCCCAGGGAGCAGTCCCTGCTGAAAGAGCGCTGGAGCGGGGCGAGAGAGGGGGGAATTAAAGGACACAAGAGACATCCGACCAAAGTGTGGGGGGGAGGGTGGGGGGCGGGGAAATGTGACCCTTCCCCCGCTAGCCCAGGGCTGGTGGCAGCGGCTCAATCTTCACGGCGAGAGGGGAACCGCACTGGGCAGAGCAGGAACCACACTTGCAACTGATGCCGGCTGGAGGTGCTGAAATTCAATGCGGGCTGGGGGATCTTCCGCGTGGGATCACGCCGTGTAAATGCCCTAAATGCAGAGAGTGGAAGGAGCGCCCAGAACTGCCAATGTGATGCATCTACACAAGAGGAATGTTACTGGTTTAAGATGGGTAATAAGCAGACGATATTTACTGATGAACAACTAGACGCCTATCAGGTAAGACGGGAGACGCGAACCGCAGCACCTGTTAGTCACATAAATAAGTCTGGCTCTGACTGCTGGAGTCCCTGATGGGACTAACCCGATCAGGGCTGTCAACCCGGGAGCATCTAGGCTGCTCGCTCATTTCAAGACATCTTCTCGAAAAATGTTGACTTTTAACGTTTCAGTTGATTTGAATGTTGTAGATTTTTAGTTGCCATAAACTGGTAACAGTAAAGCGGTGTTACAACAGCGACATCAGTACCAACACATTTATTTGTCTCCTTTTCAAATCGTTCCGCAAATACCAGAGGCCACATTAAACTTGAATATTTACCAGATCTGTTCAAAGTTTAAAGCCAGGTGGTGAAAATGGCCTGAATTCAACAGGAACGTCGTTATTAATGTGTAATTATCTTTTTATATTTCAATGCCTAAACAGAGGCGTCTCTCTCTCTCTCTGACACGGTTTTTACACATCACTGTGGCACCTCATAAATCGCCGCGGGCTCTGACAGCTGACCCGAGCTGTATAAATCCCGGGAATGCAATCTGCAGTTTAACACTAAACACTGAGAATGATTGTTCTTGGAAGTGACTGCGGGTTATTGCAGGCGATGGGCGGAGAGAGGGCATTGGGAACAGAGGGAAGAGACATTCAACTCGGCGTAAAATTTAAACAAACACAACCCGGGCTTTGTGTATTTATTTAGTGACAGGACCACGTTGCAATCTGCATTGAGCCGCAGTATCCTCCTGCCAACCGACTGCTTGTCAATTTCTTGCACAAACAACCAACCCAGAGCTCCTGTTTACTTGGGCCAACCCAGGTGCACTGCCTTCGAAAGAGCTTCCTACAAGAGGAATGAACAACCTCATTCATTGCAAAAGAGCGAGAAAACATGAATGGAGCCAATTAACTTTTTAAACATAATATTCCAAGAGAGCTGGCGGAGTATCCGGTAATTCTGCTATGTGGCATCGACGTGTAGAGTATAAGCAGGATAAGAGAGAGGGGGCTAAGTGTTGTGAAACTAAGATATAGCGTGACAAGTGCTGCAATGAAATGGGATGCCAGCAGATAAAATTCCAACAGTTAGTCTCCCATGATCCACGAGCCATTAAATACAAGATAGTCCTGTAGCTGCTCTCACTGTGATATCAAAACCCATCGAGCAAAGCCTGGTGTAAGCCCTGCGTGTAGTTTTGTTCTCAGCTTTAGGCGTCAGCTGCAGGCTCAGTGGGCAGCACTCTCGCCTCCCAGTTATAAGGTTGTGGGTTTACTTCAGAGACTTGAGCACAAAATCCAGGCTGACGCTCCACTGCAGTACTGTGGGAGGTGCTGTCTTTCGGGTGAGACATTAAACCGAGGCCCTGTCTGCCCTCTCAGGTGGATGCAAAAGATCCCATGGCGCTATTTCGAAGAAGACCAGGGGGAGTTCTCCCCGGTGTCCTGGACCAATATTTATCCCTCAATCAACATAACAAAATCACATGATCTGGTCATTATCACATTGCTGTGTGTGGGAGCTTGCTGTGCGGAAAATTGGCTGCTGCGTTTCCTACATTACAACAGTGACCACACTCCAAAAGTACTTCATTGACTGTAAAGTGCTTTGGGACATCCTGAGGTGGTGAAAGGTGCTATATAAATGCAAGCCTTTTCTTATAATGTCCCAAAGCATCCAGATGTCCTTAATTTTGGCAAAGAAGCATTAGAATGAAATGGGTCAAAAAGGATTATTCATCAGTAAATAGTATCCTCAAACGGCTCTTTAAATCAAACATTTAACTCTTAACAGTGGCGAGATTTCATTGTAAAAGTTATATTGTGTTTACTGATTATAGTTCTATAACATTTGCAGTAAAATATTTATGAGGACTTGCTAGTAATCTTGCACCAAGCACTTTAGAAGTTATGCAATCAGAACGAGGGTCTGCTTCAGGGCAGAAAGGGCTGAATGTAGAAGGTATAACTTTCACTCTCACCACCCAGCTTTAATAGAACAGAACAAGAGGCTTCTGAGCACACACTAGAGCAGCTCATTCCCCTCATCTCCTGGAAGCAAATTGGGAATTTAAATTTTGATCCTTCTGAGCCTCAATCTGGAAGTTAAAACAATTTCTAACTAAACACAATATCCACCAACACTCACACATCTGTAAATATCCACAATATCCACCAACTCTCACATCTGTAAATATACACAATATTCACCAACACTTGCACATCTGTAAATATACACAATATTCACCAAGATTTACACATCTGTAAATATACACAATATCCACCAACACTCACACATCTGTAAATATCCACCAACTCTCACACATCTGTAAATATACACAATATTCACCAAGATTTACACATCCTTAAATATACACAATATTCACCAACACTCGCACATCTGTAAATATACACAATATTCACCAAGATTTACACATCTGTAAATATACACAATATCCACCAACACTCACACATCTGTAAATATCCACAATATCCACCAACTCTCACACATCTGTAAATATACACAATATCCACCAACTCTCACACATCTGTAAATATACACAATATCCACCAAGTCTCACATCTGTAAATATACACAATATCCACCAACTCTCACACATCTGTAAATATACACAATTACCACCAACACTCGCACATCTGTAAATATACACAATATCCACCAACACTCACACATCTGTAAATATACACAATATCCACCAACACTCGCACATCTGTAAATATCCACAATATCCAACTCTCACACATCTGTAAATATCCACAATATCCACCAACTCTCACACATCTGTAAATATACACAATATCCACCAACTCTCACACATCTGTAAATATACACAATTACCACCAACACTCGCACATCTGTAAATATCCACAATATCCACCAACTCTCACACATCTGTAAATATACACAATATCCACCAACTCTCACACATTTGTACTTATACACATTGGCCCATATTTTCCGATCGGAGGCTTCCTGCGCGCGGAAGCCTCCGATCTGGAAAAAATCTACTCCCTTACCTGAGGGCTCCCGAGGTCCGGCCATTTCCGCTCCTGGGCCTCTCCACGACGAAATGCGCAGGGCCCAGGTATCCCAGGGACGCAGGTGGTTCGCAAGCGTCCCTGGGATCACGTGAGCCATGGGGGACCAATGGGAGAAGGGAATCCCCTTCATACTTTAGACAGCTTAGACCTGTCAAAAGTACGACTGGGGAGCACCGAAAACACATCAAAACATTCAATAATTTTTTTTTAAATCACGTTTTTAAAATTAGTTAAAATTACATTAAATTAAATTTTTTAAACAAAATTTAATTTTTTGAAAAAAAAATTAAAGTTTTTTGCAGGGCTACCTTTTTTAAAGTATTTTAAAATTTAAAAAGTGTGAAAAAACATTATATTTTTACTTTTTTAAACTCTTATGCTGGTAAAAGCAGGCGTAAGATTTTTAAGGGATTTCAGCGGGCGGAGGTTCTGCAGAAAGCGGAACTCTCCCCCCACCCCCCCCCCCCCACCGTAGAGGCCCTTCTCCAGGGCAGGCGTCCGATCTGTCAAGAAGATTGTTGACAGATCGGAAATACCGGTTTTCAGCGCCTGCGCTTCGCAGGCCTGAAACCGGCATTTGTGAGGTCCCTACGGGTGTGTACACAGCCCGTACACACTTCCTACACACCCATAGGCATCAGAAAATACGGGCCAGTGTCCACCAACTCTCACACAACTGTAAATATGCAGAATATCCACCAACTCGCACACATCTGTAATTATGTGTACTCCCTCAGTACTGCACTGGTTAAGTGAACAACTAAAGGGCGTGAAATTCGGTCACGCCCCGTTTGGGGGGCGGTAACCGAGTTAAGGCCGAACATTTAGTGCCCGGCGCGGCATGTACCACCCCGGCCGCTAAATTCGGCTTGCCGCCCCGCACGGGAAGAGCAGCGCAATGTCGGGCACGCTACTTCCTGGTGGGGCGGTAACTGAGGCGATGTCGGGGCGCGATCGGCAGCACTCCGCGTGGGGCACTGCTGCGTTTCAACACCCCGCCCCTTCAGTTAAAAGGGAGGGCCGCTGCGCACTCTGCAGGGACTCCGATGGCCCACACTAGGCCACCAGGGCAGCGCCGGGCTGTGCAATGGTGGCCAGGACCACGCCACAGTCCACCACGGAGAGCCAAACTGGCCAAAGAAAGAAAATGGCGGCGCGGGTTACGGCCGCACCTCCCCTTTAAATACCGCCCCGTGAGCGGATTTCGGCCTGGTTCACGGCCCACGAGGCTGGCCCACAGCAGCCTCGCGGGGCACAGCTGAATTTCGGCTGCGGGGCATTAACAGCGCACGGCAATGACGTCATCGCCGGCAGCTACCGGTGGGGGTGCGACACTCTCAGCAATGCCCCGCCAAACTTCTCAGGAGGCACCTTTCCTCCCCGGGCAATAAGCCCTTTGTGCCCCGTTAGTGCCCTCCTGAGGCGCTAAGGAGCCGAATTTCCAGCCCAAACCATCTCAAATGACATGTAATTGGCAGCCGAGATTTTTGTGCTCAAGTGGGACTTGAACGCACAACCTTCTGACGCAGAGGCAAGGCTGTTACCAACTGAGCCATGGCTTGACCCCTGATCCCTGCAGAATAACAGATTTCAAGGAGTGAGTCACATGGAATTCATCCCATCAAGATGACATCAGAAAGCATAACAACAAAATACCATTGAAACGCTACGATAGAATTACCACCTCTCATTCATTTACTCAGATTTTTCAACAATGTATAATGTGTGTTATTTAATGTTTATTTTTGCTTTTGATATATTTGAAACCACCTAAAACATCTGCTCTAATGTAGTAATCGTGCTGGTAGTGTCAGGACGATAAGCATTGTGCAGAAGTGAGGTCAATTTAATGGTGCGGCAGTCATTGTTGATGTTTAAATTGAAGTATAACCGTGTGACATGATTACAGTGTTTTATTTTAAATGGAACAGCAAAGGTGAAAGGTCAAGGTCATAGTGCAGGTTAACACCCAAATTGAAAAGAGCTGGAGTGAAGGCGAGATAAATCAAGAAGCATTGGCTCAATGCTGCAAACCTTCAATCCACAACGCCTGTAGACAGTGGGGGGGAAGGAAGGACTGAGGGAGGTAAGGAGATTCACACCTGGAGATCCCCCGAAAACGCCCCTCATACGCCTCGAACCGCCTCCGTATTTGCCCCCAGAGACTCGCGTAACCTCGGTGCAAATCAATTAAGTGGCTTCAAAGATGGCGGAAGTTTGGACGTAAGTGAGTCATGTGCGTAACAACAACAACAACAACTTGTATTTATGTAGCGCTGTTAATGTACTAAAACGTCCCAAGGCGCTTCACAGGAGCGTTATCAAACAAAACGTGACACTGAGCCACATAAGGAGAAATTGGGGCAGATGACCAAAAGCTTGATAGAAGAGGTAGATTTTAAGGAGCATCTTAAAGGAGGAGAGAGAGGTGGAGAGGTTTAGGGAGGGAATTCCAGAGCTTAGGGCCCAGGCATACAGAAGGCACGGCCGCCAATGGTTGAGCGATTATATTCAGGGGCTGCTCAAGAGGCCAGAATTAGAGGAGCACAGAGATCTCGAGGGGTTGTGGGGCTGGAGAAGATTACGATACACCCAAATCTTCTCCATCTTTTATGGCAGCCTACTGATCGCTCCGCCCGAACGCATCTCTGCCCATAAAACTGGCCCCGCCCCCAAGTTCCAGGACCCCATACAAGCGAGGTTTTTGCAATCGCGCCTGGTCAGAGGCTCTCCTCAAATTACGACCAGGAGAGAAAGTCATTTTCCTGGCGTTTTATTGCCATTTTTCTGAGCATATTGTCTTTAAATTTATCCTCACCGAGACCTGCTCTGTATTTCCTGTTTCGTTGAATGGAAATTGAAAAGCTTCTCCGATTGCAGTTCTTGAACACGCTGTGCCTGGTGTGCCTGAACGATGGTTCAGTGAGCTGAAACTTTCAATATGTGGTGTGAGTTTGCTGCTTTCTTTGGCCCCAGTTGTTTACGCTGATTCACATCCGGTTACACCCACTGTTATGCTCGGGCGTATTCCAATGAGATTGGGAGGAAACCTGGGTGTAACTTTGCATCGGCAGAATGGGCGCATTTTGGGGTCTAACATCCCGGCTGCGCCCACGGAAGAAACAACAGGCCATAAAGTTTAAGGGGTAATAATTGGGTAGCACCCCGAAAACGTTAGTGCCCCCCTGCAGCTGATTTTCCCAGGTAGTGCCCCGAGAGGGAGAAGGGGCGCTACTGGAATCGCCCTGCATCCCTCTTGGGCCACGGTACTGCAGAGTGCCGGGCTCACAGAGAGCAGCCGGCACCCCGCGGGGGGGCTTCACGGGGGCTGGGGACAGCAATGGGGGCAGGTGCTGGCAGGCGGCCAGCAACAAAAATGGCCACCCACCACCTCCCCTTTAACTAGCGCTGCCCCGGCTGCAAGTAGGCCCCCCTGACCCCGGTGGACATAGCGTCCGGCGGTAAGTCTGGGGGGGGGTGGGGCACCACCCAATATTACAGCCGGGGCGCTGTGCGCGGTGATGACGTCACCGCCGGCGGCGTTAACGGTTAGCACCGCCGCTAACTTCCCGCTGAATTTCACGGGAGGTGTTAGCAGCGCCGCGCCCAAGCACTAGTTGATTTGCGCCCCATTAGTGCCCTTTTAGGGTGCTAATGGGAGTCACAAATCAACCAAATTTAGCCCCCTAAATCGTTAATCTGCAGGTATTGCGCGTCGCAGATACTAACGGATCTTAGTGTTCCCAATCAGGATTCATTCGGCAATGAGGTGAAGCTCTCCTGTGCAATAACACTTTGGTAAGGCTACAGTTTGATTGCTGGTAAGCATTTAGGGCATGCAGCATTCAAAAGGACATTGTCCCATTATAGAGAGTTCCAGGAAGGATTCTGGGGATTCAGGATCATTACAAAACAAGGCTCACAGAGCAACAAGACATAATCCAGGATTTTACAAGTCTGAGGGGTATAAACTTGAGCTCACCCAAAACTCGTCTGCCCGTGTCCTAACTCGCACCAAGTCCCGTTCACACATTACCCCTGTGCTCGCTGACCTACATTGGCTCCCGGTCCGGCAATGCCTCGATTTTAAAATTCTCTTCCTTGGTTTCAAATCCCTCCATGACCTCGCCCCTCCCTATCTCTGTAACCTCCTCCAACCCTCCAAGAACTCTGCACTCCTCCAACTCTTGCGCATCCCTCACTTCCTGCACCCCACCATTGGCAGCCGTGCCTTCAGCCATCTAGACCTAAGCTCTGAAATTCATTCCCCAAACCTCTTCACCTCTCTCTCCTCCTCTCCCCTCCTATCTCTCCTCCAGCCCTACAGCCCTCCGAGATCTCTGCGCTTCTCCAATTCTGGCAACACTGATTTTCATCGCTCCACCATTGGCGGCCGTGCCTTCAGCTGCCGAGGCCCTAAACTCTGGAATTCCCTCCCTTAACCTCTCCGCCTCCTTACCTCTTGCTCCTCCTTTGTTGCTCCTTAAAACCTACTTCTTTGACCAAGCTTTTGGTCACTTGTCCTAATATCTCTTTATGTGGCTCGGTGTCAAATTGTGTCTGATAACACTCCTGTGCAGCACCTTGGGACGTTTTACTATGTTAAAGGTGCTATATAAATACAAGTTGTTATTGTTGCATGGATAGTTTTATTAAATTGCATTGTGAGTGCAGACCGGCAGGATGCATGAATGACATTAACGACGTTTGAAGCAACTAGAGATTGGAGGATTAGTAGAAAGGTTCTTACTGAAAGAATAGTACCACAGATTCCGAGCAAAGTATTTAAAGGGGAGAGACAATATTGAGGTGTCCAAAATGATGAGGGGCATAGATAGGGTAGATAGAAAGGAACTTTTCCCCTTAGTAGAGGGGTCAATAACCAGGGGACATAGTTTCAAGGTAAGGAGCAGGAGGTTTAGAGGGGATTTGAGGAAAAACTTTTTCACCCAGAGGGTGGTTGGAATCTGGAACTCACTGCCTGAAAGGGTGGTAGAGGCAGGAACCCTCACAACATTCAAGAAGCATTTAGATGAGCACTTGAAACACCATAGCATACAAGGCTACGGCCCAAGTGCTGGAAAATGGGATTAGAATAGACGGGGCTTGATGGCCGGCGCGGACACGATGGGCCGAAGGGCCTCTTTCTGTGCTGTATAACTCTATGACTCTAATATGGCTGACTTAAAAGTTGGGTTCAAGAATAAAAACTGGATAAATTACCTCAGGTACATCAATGAGACACAGTTGATTGAAGTTAGAAGATGTTGGAGAAGGTAAATCAGACAAGTTGGGAGCATGGATTGAATGTAAATATAAGAAGTCACGTTCACTGTAATAAAGAAAAAGGACATCCCATAAGCGAGTCCTTATAACGTGGAAATAGAGCAATTCGAGTTATTTACTAGGGCAGTCTAATAATGTCGAATGACCAAAGTAACAACGAACAGAGGATGGTACAGAGGTGTCTAAATACATGTAAAATCAGTCTGATGATAAATAGAATGCGTAAATGTATTGTGTGGGCAAAACTTTGTATAGATGTTAAGCTGGACTGAAGGAAGAAGACTGCAGGTGTTTGAGTCGCAGTGTTATAGGTGAATGCTGAAAGTTAGTCGGACAAGATGAGCAGAGCCTTGATCTAGTGCAAGAAAAGAGAAGTGATGAGGCAGGTTATGAAAGCAGTGACACACAGTGGGCACCTTGTTCAGAGTCACAACTGAAGATGATGGTAATAGTTTAAGAGGCAGTCACAGCAGAATGGATACAATGTTCAGTACCATAACTACCAGGCCATTGTACCCGTCCTGAAGTCACAAACCCACCAGGGAAAACTGTGAAAATTAATCCAATAAATCTGGTCATTTGTGGCTGGTGGCAGAAAATGAACAGGTTGTTGTAAAAACCCAAGAGATTCACTAATATCCGTCAAGGGAAGGAGCCCATCGCCCCCTACTGAGCCTGGCCTACACGTGACCCCACTCCCACATTGGGTGCTTGACTCAAGGCCCTTAGGGCAATGAATGTAGCCCTGCCAGTGTTGCCCACATCCTGCTAGATGATGTGATGATATGGGCAGGTGCAGCATCAGAGGTGAATACAAGCCACCAGTTGTTGTTTCGTATGACGGGAGAAGCTTATTATGGGATGTCTAGTTTGACTCTCCGTTTGATGGCCTCCTGCGATGCCGAGTGGAGAAATGAGGTGCCTCCCGTAACAGATCTCAGTGGGCAGGTTGATGTGATGTGCTCCATGGTCTGGGACTCATGGCCACAGTCGCACTTCGGGCCGTCCCTCATCTTCCACTTGTGGAGCAGGTGGCCGACCGTCCGTGCCCAGTGTGGATTGGATTGAGCGCCGTCCATGGTCTTCGAGGGAGGCCGAAGCCAGGGACCTCTGCTGTTGGGTCAGTGATGATGTGTTGGCTCTTTATGTTGCGTGCGTCCCACGATTCCGTCCATTTGGATAGTGGCTCGATACCAGCTGCGTGAATATTGCCTGCTGTTTCCCAGAATGGCCGGCGGGATTTTAAGCGCTTTCGTGGTGGGTTTTTCAAGCCTTTGTCAACGGGAAGGCACCAGCACAGGAACTAAAAACAATGTAATACACTGATCTGCAGAGTGGAAATGATACAAAGAGCGATGGAGAGAGAGAGACAGCTATTGGTAGCCACACAATCCTAAATGTTATAATGTGAGCTGGCTGCTTCTGTATTAATATAACTCAGTAACTACTTGTCATCTGTGTTTATACTTTGTCTCACCACATCATGAGCCTCTGTTCCAGTGAGCTAGTACATAGATACATAGATACATAGAAGATAGGAGCAGGAGTAGGCCATTCGGCCCTTCGTGCCTGCTCCGCCATTCGATGAGATCATGGCTGATCCTTTAATTCAGTATCCCGTCCCCGCCTTCTCTCCGTAACCCTTAACCCCTTTTGCCCGTAGAAATATATCTAATTCCCTCTTAAATATATTTAATGAGCTGGCGTACACTGCCCTCTGTGGCAATGAGTTCCACAGGTTCACCACTCTCTGAGTGAAGAAATTCCCCCTCATCTCTGTCCTAAATGGTTTAGCCCTTATCCTTAAATTATGTCCTCTAGTTCTGTTCTCACCCGCCAAGGGAAACATTCCTTCTGCATCCAGTCTGTCTAGACCTGTCAGAATTTTATACACTTCTATGAGGTCCCCTCTCAATCTTCTAAACTCCAGTGTGTACATCCCTAAACTACATAGTCTCTCCTCATAGGTCATTCCCGCCATTCCTGGTATCAGCCTGGTGAATCGCCGCTGCACCCCCTCCATGGCAAGAACATCCTTCCTCAGATGAGGCGACCAAAACTGTACACAGTACTCGAGGTGTGGTCTCACCAGTGCCCTGTACAGCTGCAGCAAGGTATCCCTGTTCCTGTATTCTAATCCTTTTGCTATGAAGGCCAGCATACCGTTTGCCTTCTTGACCGCCTGTTGCACCTGCATGCTCGCCTTCAGTGACTGGTGTACAAGAACACCCAGGTCTCTCTGTACTTCCCCCTCTCCCAATCTATTGCCATTTAAATAATAATTTGCCCTCCCGTTCCTGCACCCAAGGTGGATAACTTCGCACTTGTCCACATTATAGTGCATCTGCCATTTATCCGCCCAATCGCCCAGTCTGTCCAAATCGCTCTGGAGCTTCCTGGTCTCTTCCTCTGAGCCCACCCCCCCTCCTAGTTTAGTGTCGTCTGCAAATTTGGAAATGCTGCATCCGACTCCCTGATCCAGATCATTAATGTAAATTGTGAACAGCTGGGGGCCCAGGACAGATCCCTGTGGTACCCCACTTGTTACTGCCTGCCATTCAGAAAATGAGCCGTTTATTCCAACTCTCTGTTTTCTATCTGACAGCCAGTTCCCTATCCACGCCAAAACTTTCCCCTTTATCCCATGAGCCTCAATTTTCCATGCTAATCTTTTATGTGGGACCTTATCGAAGGCCTTTTGGAAGTCCAGGTACACCACATCTACTGGCTCTCCCCCATCTATTCTACCAGTTACTCCCTCAAAAAATTCCAATAGATTAGTCAAGCACGATTTACCCTTTGTAAATCCATGTTGACTCTGTCCTATCCTGTCCCCATTTGCTAAGTGCTCCGCTATTTCATCCTTAATGATGGACTCCAGCATTTTGCCCACAACTGATGTAAGGCTTACAGGTCTGTAATTACCTGCTTTTTCCCTACCCCCCTTTTTGAATAGTGGGGTAACGTTAGCTACCCTCCAATCCATCGGCACTGTTCCCGAGTCTAATGAATTCTGAAAAATCATCCTTAGTGCATCCGCTATCTCTAGGGCCACCTCCTTCAGTACCCTAGGATGCATGTTATCAGGCCCTGGGGATTTGTCCACCTTCAATCCCTTTAGCTTCCTTAACACCATATCCTTAGAGATATTGATTTGCGTCAGTTCCTCCTTTGCCAATGTCCCTATTTTTCCCGATATCCCAGGGAGGTTTTTTGTGTCTTCCTTCGTAAAGACTGACCCAAAGTATGCATTTAGTTGATCTGCCATTTCCTTATTTCCCATTATATATTCCCCCGTATCTGACTGCAATGGACCAACTTTGGTTTTCACCAGTCTTTTCCTTTTGATATACTTATAAAAGCTTTTGGAGTTAGTTTTTATATTTTCCGCCAGCTTGTTTTCGTAAGCTATTTTGCCCCTCTTGATTATGCCCTTTGCCCTCCTTTGCTCTATCTTAAACTGTTCCCAATCTTCCGCTCTGGCGCTTTTTTTGGCTATTTTATACGCCCTCTCTTTGGATTTTATGCTGTCTCTAATTTCCCCTGTTATCCACGGTTGAGTCACCTTTTTAGATTTCCTTTTATGCCAGATTGGTATAAACAATTTTTGCAATTTTGTCATTCTATCTTTAAATGTTTGCCATTGTTTATCTACCTCCAGTCCTCCCAGGAACGTTGTCCAATCAGACCTACTCAGTTCCCGTCTCATGGCATCATAATTCCCCTTGTTTAAATTCAGGACCTTAGTCTCTGAGTCAATTTCTTCGCTCTCCATTTCGAGTGAGAAATCGATCATGTTATGATCGCTCTGACCCAAGGGTCCCCGTACAACAAGATTACTGATTAGTCCCTTCTCATTGCACAGTACCCAGTCCAATATAGCCTGTTCCCGAGTTGGTTCCTCGACATATTGATCCAGATAACCATCCCTCAAACACTCAAGGAATTCCTCCTCCTCATTATTTTTACTGATTAGGCTAGTCCAATCTATATGTAAGTTAAAGTCACCTATGATGACAGCTGTGCTCTTATTGCACGCTTCTCTAATTTCCCTCGTGATGCCCTCCCTAACCTCTATTTTACTATTTGGAGGCCTATATACCACTCCTATTAATGTTTTTCGCCCCTCGCTATTTCTTAGCTCCACCCATATAGATTCTGTATTAACTGAGTTAATATCCTTCCTTTCAATTGCATTTATCCCCTCTTTTACTAGCAATGCTACCCCTCCTCCCTTTCTTTTTTGTCGATCCTTCCTAAATACTGAATACCCCTGTATGTTAAGCTCCCAGCCCTGCTCACCCTGCAACCATGTTTCCGTAATCCCAATTAGGTCATAATTATTAACCTCTATTTCCACAGCTAATTCATCTACCTTGTTCCTGATGCTTCTCGCATTAAGGTATAAAACCCTCAGGCTTTTTTTATGCTCACATTTTTTATGAATTAGTTTGGCCCTTTGTTTTTTGTTCCTCACCCTTTTATCATTTATTTCTGTCTGCCTTTCACTTTCCTCTATTTCACTACATAGGTTTCTAGCCCCCTGCCATACTAGTTTAAATGCTCCCGAACTGCTTTATCAAAAATTACCCCGAGAACATCAGTTCCATCTCTGCACAGGTGTAGACCGTCCCTTTTGTATAGGTCACACCTACCACAAAACTGGTTCCAATGCCTCAAAAATTTAAAACCCTCCCTCTTACACCACTGCTCAAGCCACGTATTTAGCCTAACTATCCTGTTCTCTGTACTCTTACTAGCACGTGGCACTGGTAGTAATCCAGAGATTACTACCTTCGAGGTCCTACTTTTTAGCTTGGCTCCTAACTCCCGAAATTCTACTTGTAGGACCTCTTCCCTTTTTTTAGCTACGTCGTTGGTACCAACATGTATCACGACAACTGGCTGTTCCCCCTCCCCCTCCAGAATGTTCTGCACCCGCGCCGAGACATCCTTGACCCTTGCACCAGGGAGGCAACATACCATCCTGGAGTCTCGGTCGCGACCACAGAAACCCCTATCTATTCCCCTTACAATCGAATCCCCTATTACTATAGCCCTGCCACTCTTTTTCCCTCCCTTCTTTGCAACAGAGCCAGTCATGGTGCCATGAGCCTGGCTGCTGGTGCCTTCCCCCGATGTGTCACCCCCCCCGACAACAGTACCTAAGGCGGTGAACCTGTTGCTAAGGGAGACAACCCCAGGGGATTTCTGCACTACCTTCCTGCCCTTGCTCTGCCTTTTGGTCACCCATGTACTGTCTACGCTGGCCTTAACCTGCGGTGTGACCAACTCACTAAATGTGCTATCCACACCCCTCTCAGAATCGTGGATGCTCCAAAGTGAGTCCATCTGCAGCTCAAGGGCCGTCATGCGGTCCCACATGAGCTGCAGCTGGACACACTTCCTGCACACATAGTCGTGATTGGGGAGTGCTGCTCACTGATGACCACTATTCCTGTTCATGATGTTACCAGAACAGAACTTCACACTGCTGAGAAGAAGCTCGACACAAAATATTGTCAAGCTGTTTCCAGCCAACAGTTCCACAACTACTGAGAGATAATGAGCTTGGGTGCCAGCTGAGGGAGGCACAGGAACCAACATTCTCCGAGCAGCCAATGTCAGTGGCCTGGGTTGGTCTTCTCGCCCTGGTGGACTCTTGAGATGCTTGGCCCTCGGCACCAA